>NW_022155238.1:0-13896 GCF_001633185.2 Quercus lobata | reverse complement strand
TTCTATCTAAAAAATACAAAATTTGCGTTCAAATTTATGCTTTGAATGTGGACTTTCTAATACAATAAGACCGCGTCTAAGAATGCCTTACTGTTCAAAAGTTATTGTCGAAACGGTGACCGTAGGTCACTTTTCTACGTGTTTTCAAAGCGATTAAGTCTCGTTAATAACTTGCCACCAACGTATTTATTACCCAAAACTTGATTTTGAGATGATTCTCCTCGTGTTATAGGAAAAATGTTTCCAGCCCAAATTCAGGAACAAAACACTAGACTTCCACTTTTAAGCTCTTCTATAGACTCATTATTGGAATCCATATTTAGGGTAACTCGCTGGGCCAAATACAAACAACTATAACTCTCAAGATTTCCATCGAAAACATATGAAATTTGTGTTCAAATTCAAGCTCTGAATGTGAACTTTCTAAAACAGTGAGACCGCGTTAAAGAATTCCTTAACGTTTAAATCTTATTGTCGAAACTGTGACCGAAGTTCACTTTCCTACGCATTTTGAAAGCGATTAAGGCTCGTTAATAACTTGCCACTAACGTATTTTTTACCCAAAATTTGATTTTTAGATGAGTGCTCTCGCGATATAGAAAAGATATTTTGAAGCCAATTTGGGAACAAAACATTAGACTTCCGTCTTTACGCCCATCTATCGGATTGTAATTGGAATCCCTATTTCTGGTAATTTGCCGGGTGAAATAAAAATGGCAATAACTCCTTGGATTTCTATCTAAAAAATACAAAATTTGTGTTCAAATTTATGCTTTGAATGTGGACTTTCTAATACAATCAGACCGCGTCTAAGAATTCCCTACTGTTCAAAAGTTATTGTCGAAACGTGTGACCGTAGGTCACTTTTTCTACGTGTTTTCAAAGCGATTAAGTCTGGTTAATAACTTGCCACCCACGTATTTTTTACCCAAAACTTGATTTTTGAGTGATTATCCTCGTGTTATAGGAAAAATATTCCAGCCCAAATTCGGGAACAAAACATTAGACTTCTACTTTTAAGCCCTTCTATTGGCTCATTATTGGAATCCATATTTCGGGTAACTCGCTGGGCCAAATACAAACAACTATAACTCTCAAGATTTCCATCGAAAACATATGAAATTTGTGTTCAAATTCAAGCTCTGAATGTGAACTTTCTAAAACAGTGAGACCGCGTTATAGAATTCCTTAACGTTTAAATGTTATTGTCGAAACTGTGACCGAAGTTCACTTTCTTACGCATTTTGAAAGCGATTAAGGCTCCTTAATAACTAGCCACTAACGTATTTTTTACCCAAAATTTTATTTTTAGATGAGTGCTCTCGCGATATAGAAAAGATATTTTGATGCCAATTTGGGAACAAAACATTAGACTTTCCGTTTTTACGCCCATCTATCGGATCGTTAATTTGGAATCCCTATTTCTGGTAATTTGCCGGGTGAAATAAAAATTATTGTCGAAACGGTGACCGTAGGGCACTTTTCTACGTGTTTTCAAAGCGATTAAGTCTCGTTAATAACTTGCCACCAACGTAATTATTACCCAAAACTTGATTTTGATATGATTATCCTCATGTTATAGGAAAAATATTTCCAGCCCAAATTCGGGAACAAAACATTAGACTTCTACTTTTAAGCCCTTCTATCGGCTCATTATTGGAATCCATATTTCGGGTAACTCGCTGGGCCAAATACAAACAACTATAACTCTCAAGATTTCCATAGAAAACATATGAAATTTGTGTTCAAATTCAAGCTCTGAATGTGAACATTCTAAAACAGTGAGACCGCGTTAAAGAATTCCTTAACGTTTAAATGTTATTATCGAAACTGTGACCGAAGTTCACTTTCCTACGCATTTTGAAAGCGATTAAGGCTCGTTAATAACTAGCCACTAACGTATTTTTTACCCAAAATTTGATTTTTAGATGAGTGCTCTCGCGATATAGAAAATATATTTTGAAGCCAATTGGGGAACAAAGCATTAGACTTCCGTTTTTACGCCCATCTATCGGATTGTAATTTGGAATCCCTTATTTCTGGTAATTTACCAGGGTGAAAAAAATGGCACATAACGCCTGGGATTTCTATCTAAAAAAATACAAAATTTGTTGTTCAAAATTTCTGCTTTTGGAATGTGGACTTTCTAATACAATAAGACCGCGTCTAAGAATTCCTTACTATTCAAAAGTTATTGTCGAAACGGTGACCGTAGGTCACTTTTCTACGTGTTTTCAAAGCGATTAAGTCTCGTTAATAACTTGCCACCAACGTATTTTTTACCCAAAACTTGATTTTGAGATGATTATCCTCGTGTTATAGGAAAAATGTTTCCAACCCAAATTCGGGAACAATACACTAGACTTCCACTTTTAAGCCCTTCTATCGACTCATTATTGGAATCCATATTTCGGGTAACTCGCTGGGCCAAATACAAACAACTATAACTCTCAAGATTTCCATCGAAAACATTTGAAATTTGTGTTCAATTTCAAGCTCTGAATATGAACTTTCTAAAACAGTAAGACCGCGTTAAAGAATTCCTTAACGTTTAAATGTTATTGTCGAAACTGTGACCGAAGTTCACTTTCCTACTCGTTTTGAAAGCGATTAAGGCTCGTTAATAACTTGCCACTAACGTATTTTTTACCCAAAATTTGATTTTTAGATGAGTGCTCTCGCGATATAGAAAAGATATTTTGAAGCCAATTTGGGAACAAAACATTAGACTTCCGTTTTTACGCCCATCTATCGGATTGTAATGGGAATCCCTATTTCTGGTAATTTGCCGGGTGAAATAAAAATGGCAATAACTCCTTGGATTTCTATCTAAAAAATACAAAATTTGCGTTCAAATTTATGCTTTGAATGTGGACTTTCTAATACAATAAGACCGCGTCTAAGAATGCCTTACTGTTCAAAAGTTATTGTCGAAACGGTGACCGTAGGTCACTTTTCTACGTGTTTTCAAAGCGATTAAGTCTCGTTAATAACTTGCCACCAACGTATTTATTACCCAAAACTTGATTTTGAGATGATTCTCCTCGTGTTATAGGAAAAATGTTTCCAGCCCAAATTCGGGAACAAAACACTAGACTTCCACTTTTAAGCTCTTCTATAGACTCATTATTGGAATCCATATTTAGGGTAACTCGCTGTGCCAAATACAAACAACTATAACTCTCAAGATTTCCATCGAAAACATATGAAATTTGTGTTCAAATTCAAGCTCTGAATGTGAACTTTCTAAAACAGTGAGACCGCGTTAAAGAATTCCTTAACGTTTAAATCTTATTGTCGAAACTGTGACCGAAGTTCACTTTCCTACGCATTTTGAAAGCTATTAAGGCTCGTTAATAACTTGGCACTAACGTATTTTTTACCCAAAATTTGATTTTTAGATGAGTGCTCTCGCGATATAGAAAAGATATTTTGAAGCCAATTTGGGAACAAAACATTAGACTTCCGTTTTTACGCCCATCTATCGGATTGTAATTGGAATCCCTATTTCTGGTAATTTGCCGGGTGAAATAAAAATGGCAATAACTCCTTGGATTTCTATCTAAAAAATACAAAATTTGTGTTCAAATTTATGCTTTGAATGTGGACTTTCTAATACAATCAGACCGCGTCTAAGAATTCCCTACTGTTCAAAAGTTATTGTCGAAACGGTGACCGTAGGTCACTTTTCTACGTGTTTTCAAAGCGATTAAGTCTCGTTAATAACTTGCACACCAACGTATTTATTACCAAACTTGATTTTTGAGATGATTATCCTCGTGTTATTAGGAAAAAATATTTCCAGCCCAAATTCGAGGAGGGAACAAAACATTAGACTTCTTACTTTTAACCCTTCTATTGGCTCTTATTGGAATCCATTATTTCGGGTTAACTCGCTGGGCCAAATACAAACAACTTATAACTCTCAAGATTTCCATCGAAACATATGAAATTTGTGTTCAAATTCAAGCTCTGAATGTGAACTTTCTAAAACAGTGAGATCGCGTTTAAAGAATTCCTTACGTTAAATGTTATTGTCGAAACTGTGACGAAGTTCACTTTCTACGCATTTTGAAAGCGATTAAGGCTCGTTAAACAGCCACTAACGTATTTTTAACCCAAAATTTGATTTTAGAGAGTGCCTCTCGCGTTATAGAAAAAGATATTTTGAAGCCAATTTGGAACAAACATAGACTTCCGTTTTTACGCCCATCTATCGGATCGTAATTGGGATCCCTTATTTCTGGTTAATTTGCGGGTTGAAATAAAATTATTGTCGAAACGGTGACCGTAGGGCACTTTTCTACGTGTTTTCAAAGCGATTAAGTCTCGTTAATAACTTGCCACCAACGTAATTATTACCCAAAACTTGATTTTGAGATGATTATCCTCGTGTTATAGGAAAAATATTTCCAGCCCAAATTCGGGAACAAAACATTAGACTTCTACTTTTAAGCCCTTCTATCGGCTCATTATTGGAATCCATATTTCGGGTAACTCGCTGGGCCAAAGACAAACAACTATAACTCTCAAGATTTCCATAGAAAACATATGAAATTTGTGTTCAAATTCAAGCTCTGAATGTGAACTTTCTAAAACAGTGAGACCGCGTTAAAGAATTCCTTAACGTTTAAATGTTATTGTCGAAACTGTGACCGAAGTTCACTTTCCTACGCATTTTGAAAGCGATTAAGGCTCGTTAATAATTAGCCACTAACGTATTTTTTACCCAAAATTTGATTTTTAGATGAGTGCTCTCGCGATATAGAAAATATATTTTGAAGCCAATTGGGGAACAAAGCATTAGACTTCCGTTTTTACGCCCATCTATCGGATTGTAATTGGAATCCCTATTTCTGGTAATTTACCGGGTGAAATAAAAATGGCAATAACTCCTTGGATTTCTATCTAAAAAATACAAAATTTGTGTTCAAATTTCTGCTTTGAATGTGGATTTTCTAATACAATCAGACCGTGTCTAAGAATTCCTTACTGTTCAAAAGTTATTGTCGAAACGGTGACCGTAGGTCACTTTTCTACGTGTTTTCAAAGCGATTAAGTCTCGTTAATAACTTTCCACCAACGTATTTATTACCCAAAACTTGATTTTGAGATGATTATCCTCGTGTTATAGGAAAAATATTTCCAGCCCAAATTCGGGAACAAAACATTAGACTTCTACTTTTAAACCCTTCTATTGGCTCATTATTGGAATCCATATTTCGGGTAACTCGCTGGGCCAAATACAAACAACTATAACTCTCAAGATTTCCATCGAAAACATATGAAATTTGTGTTCAAATTCAAGCTCTGAATGTGAACTTTCTAAAACAGTAAGATCGCGTTAAAGAATTCCTTAACGTTTAAATGTTATTGTCGAAACTGTGACCGAAGTTCACTTTCCTACGCATTTTGAAAGCGATTAAGGCTCGTTAATAACTTGCCACTAACGTATTTTTTACCCAAAATTTGATTTTTAGATGAGTGCTCTCGCGATATAGAAAAGATATTTTGAAGCCAATTTGGGAACAAAACATTAGACTTCCGTTTTTACGCCCATCTATCGGATTGTAATTGGAATCCCTATTTCTGGTAATTTGCCGGGTGAAATAAAAATGGCAATAACTCCTTGGATTTCTATCTAAAAAATACAAAATTTGTGTTCAAATTTATGCTTTGAATGTGGACTTTCTAATACAATCAGACCGCGTCTAAGAATTCCCTACTGTTCAAAAGTTATTGTCGAAACGGTGACCGTAGGTCACTTTTCTACGTGTTTTCAAAGCGATTAAGTCTCGTTAATAACTTGCCACCAACGTATTTATTACCCAAAACTTGATTTTGAGATGATTATCCTCGTGTTATAGGAAAAATATTTCCAGCCCAAATTCGGGAACAAAACATTAGACTTCTACTTTTAAACCCTTCTATTGGCTCATTATTGGAATCCATATTTCGGGTAACTCGCTGGGCCAAATACAAACAACTATAACTCTCAAGATTTCCATCGAAAACATATGAAATTTGTGTTCAAATTCAAGCTCTGAATGTGAACTTTCTAAAACAGTGAGATCGCGTTAAAGAATTCCTTAACGTTTAAATGTTATTGTCGAAACTGTGACCGAAGTTCACTTTCCTACGCATTTTGAAAGCCGATTAAGGCTCGTTAATAACTAGCCACTAACGTATTTTTTACCCAAAATTTGATTTTTAGATGAGTGCTCTCGCGATATAGAAAAGATATTTTGAAGCCAATTTGGGAACAAAACATTAGACTTCCGTTTTTACGCCCATCTATCGGATCGTAATTGGAATCCCTATTTCTGGTAATTTGCCGGGTGAAATAAAAATTATTGTCGAAACGGTGACCGTAGGGCACTTTTCTACGTGTTTTCAAAGCGATTAAGTCTCGTTAATAACTTGCCACCAACGTAATTATTACCCAAAACTTGATTTTGAGATGATTATCCTCGTGTTATAGGAAAAATATTTCCAGCCCAAATTCGGGAACAAAACATTAGACTTCTACTTTTAAGCCCTTCTATCGGCTCATTATTGGAATCCATATTTCGGGTAACTCGCTGGGCCAAAGACAAACAACTATAACTCTCAAGATTTCCATAGAAAACATATGAAATTTGTGTTCAAATTCAAGCTCTGAATGTGAACTTTCTAAAACAGTGAGACCGCGTTAAAGAATTCCTTAACGTTTAAATGTTATTGTCGAAACTGTGACCGAAGTTCACTTTCCTACGCATTTTGAAAGCGATTAAGGCTCGTTAATAATTAGCCACTAACGTATTTTTTACCCAAAATTTGATTTTTAGATGAGTGCTCTCGCGATATAGAAAATATATTTTGAAGCCAATTGGGGAACAAAGCATTAGACTTCCGTTTTTACGCCCATCTATCGGATTGTAATTGGAATCCCTATTTCTGGTAATTTACCGGGTGAAATAAAAATGGCAATAACTCCTTGGATTTCTATCTAAAAAATACAAAATTTGTGTTCAAATTTCTGCTTTGAATGTGGATTTTCTAATACAATCAGACCGTGTCTAAGAATTCCTTACTGTTCAAAAGTTATTGTCGAAACGGTGACCGTAGGTCACTTTTCTACGTGTTTTCAAAGCGATTAAGTCTCGTTAATAACTTTCCACCAACGTATTTATTACCCAAAACTTGATTTTGAGATGATTATCCTCGTGTTATAGGAAAAATATTTCCAGCCCAAATTCGGGAACAAAACATTAGACTTCTACTTTTAACCCTTCTATTGGCTCATTATTGGAATCCATATTTCGGGTAACTCGCTGGGCCAAATACAAACAACTATAACTCTCAAGATTTCATCGAAAACATATGAAATTTGTGTTCAAATTCCAGCTCTGAATGTGAACTTTCTAAAAACAGTAAGAATCGCGTTAAGAATTCCTTAGCGTTTAAATGTGATTGTCGAAACTGTGACGCGAAGTTCACTTTCCTACGCATTTTGAAAGTGATTAAGGCTCGTTAATAACTAGCCACTAACGTATTTTTTACCCAAAATTTGATTTTTAGATGAGTGCTCTCGCGATATAGAAAAGATATTTTGAAGCCAATTTGGGAACAAAACATTAGACTTCCGTTTTTACGCCCATCTATCGGATCGTAATTGGAATCCCTATTTCTGGTAATTTGCCGGGTGAAATAAAAATTATTGTCGAAACGGTGACCGTAGGGCACTTTTCTACGTGTTTTCAAAGCGATTAAGTCTCGTTAATAACTTGCCACCAACGTAATTATTACCCAAAACTTGATTTTCAGATGATTATCCTCGTGTTATAGGAAAAATATTTCCAGCCCAAATTCGGGAACAAAACATTAGACTTCTACTTTTAAGCCCTTCTATCGGCTCATTATTGGAATCCATATTTCGGGTAACTCGCTGGGCCAAATACAAACAACTATAACTCTCAAGATTTCCATAGAAAACATATGAAATTTGTGTTCAAATTCAAGCTCTGAATGTGAACTTTCTAAAACAGTGAGACCGCGTTAAAGAATTCCTTAACGTTTAAATGTTATTATCGAAACTGTGACCGAAGTTCACTTTCCTACGCATTTTGAAAGCGATTAAGGCTCGTTAATAACTAGCCACTAACGTATTTTTTACCCAAAATTTGATTTTTAGATGAGTGCTCTCGCGATATAGAAAATATATTTTGAAGCCAATTGGGGAACAAAGCATTAGACTTCCGTTTTTACGCCCATCTATCGGATTGTAATTGGAATCCCTATTTCTGGTAATTTACCAGGTGAAATAAAAATGGCAATAACTCCTTGGATTTCTATCTAAAAAATACAAAATTTGTGTTCAAATTTCTGCTTTGAATGTGGATTTTCTAATACAATCAGACCGTGTCTAAGAATTCCTTACTGTTCAAAAGTTATTGTCGAAACGGTGACCGTAGGTCACTTTTCTACGTGTTTTCAAAGCGATTAAGTCTCGTTAATAACTTTCCACCAACGTATTTATTACCCAAAACTTGATTTTGAGATGATTATCCTCGTGTTATAGGAAAAATATTTCCAGCCCAAATTCGGGAACAAAACATTAGACTTCTACTTTTAAACCCTTCTATTGGCTCATTATTGGAATCCATATTTCGGGTAACTCGCTGGGCCAAATACAAACAACTATAACTCTCAAGATTTCCATCGAAAACATATGAAATTTGTGTTCAAATTCAAGCTCTGAATGTGAACTTTCTAAAACAGTAAGACCGCGTTAAAGAATTCCTTAACGTTTAAATGTTATTGTTGAAACTTTGACCGAAGTTCACTTTCCTACGCATTTTGAAAGCGATTAAGGCTCGTTAATAACTTGCCACTAACGTATTTTTTACCCAAATTTGATTTTTAGATGAGTGCTCTCGCGATATAGAAAAGATATTTTGAAGCCATTTGGGAACAAAACATTAGACTTCCGTTTTTTACGCCCATCTATCGATTGTAATGGGAATCCCTATTTCTGGTAATTTGCCGGGTGAAATAAAAATGGCAATAACTCCTTGGATTTCTATCTAAAAAATACAAAATTTGTGTTCAAATTTATGCTTTGAATGTGGACTTTCTAATACAATAAGACCGCGTCTAAGAATGCCTTACTGTTCAAAAGTTATTGTCGAAACGGTGACCGTAGGTCACTTTTCTACGTGTTTTCAAAGCGATTAAGTCTCGTTAATAACTTGCCACCAACGTATTTATTACCCAAAACTTGATTTTGAGATGATTCTCCTCGTGTTATAGGAAAAATGTTTCCAGCCCAAATTCGGGAACAAAACACTAGACTTCCACTTTTAAGCTCTTCTATAGACTCATTATTGGAATCCATATTTAGGGTAACTCGCTGGGCCAAATACAAACAACTATAACTCTCAAGATTTCCATCGAAAACATATGAAATTTGTGTTCAAATTCAAGCTCTGAATGTGAACTTTCTAAAACAGTGAGACCGCGTTAAAGAATTCCTTAACGTTTAAATCTTATTGTCGAAACTGTGACCGAAGTTCACTTTCCTACGCATTTTGAAAGCGATTAAGGCTCGTTAATAACTTGCCACTAACGTATTTTTTACCCAAAATTTGATTTTTAGATGAGTGCTCTCGCGATATAGAAAAGATATTTTGAAGCCAATTTGGGAACAAAACATTAGACTTCCGTCTTTACGCCCATCTATCGGATTGTAATTGGAATCCCTATTTCTGGTAATTTGCCGGGTGAAATAAAAATGGCAATAACTCCTTGGATTTCTATCTAAAAAATACAAAATTTGTGTTCAAATTTATGCTTTGAATGTGGACTTTCTAATACAATCAGACCGCGTCTAAGAATTCCCTACTGTTCAAAAGTTATTGTCGAAACGGTGACCGTAGGTCACTTTTCTACGTGTTTTCAAAGCGATTAAGTCTCGTTAATAACTTTCCACCAACGTATTTATTACCCAAAACTTGATTTTGAGATGATTATCCTCGTGTTATAGGAAAAATATTTCCAGCCCAAATTCGGGAACAAAACATTAGACTTCTACTTTTAAACCCTTCTATTGGCTCATTATTGGAATCCATATTTCGGGTAACTCGCTGGGCCAAATACAAACAACTATAACTCTCAAGATTTCCATCGAAAACATATGAAATTTGTGTTCAAATTCAAGCTCTGAATGTGAACTTTCTAAAACAGTGAGATCGCGTTAAAGAATTCCTTAACGTTTAAATGTTATTGTCGAAACTGTGACCGAAGTTCACTTTCCTACGCATTTTGAAAGCGATTAAGGCTCGTTAATAACTAGCCACTAACGTATTTTTTACCCAAAATTTGATTTTTAGATGAGTGCTCTCGCGATATAGAAAAGATATTTTGAAGCCAATTTGGGAACAAAACATTAGACTTCCGTTTTTACGCCCATCTATCGGATCGTAATTGGAATCCCTATTTCTGGTAATTTGCCGGGTGAAATAAAAATTATTGTCGAAACGGTGACCGTAGGGCACTTTTCTACGTGTTTTCAAAGCGATTAAGTCTCGTTAATAACTTGCCACCAACGTAATTATTACCCAAAACTTGATTTTCAGATGATTATCCTCGTGTTATAGGAAAAATATTTCCAGCCCAAATTCGGGAACAAAACATTAGACTTCTACTTTTAAGCCCTTCTATCGGCTCATTATTGGAATCCATATTTCGGGTAACTCGCTGGGCCAAATACAAACAACTATAACTCTCAAGATTTCCATAGAAAACATATGAAATTTGTGTTCAAATTCAAGCTCTGAATGTGAACTTTCTAAAACAGTGAGACCGCGTTAAAGAATTCCTTAACGTTTAAATGTTATTATCGAAACTGTGACCGAAGTTCACTTTCCTACGCATTTTGAAAGCGATTAAGGCTCGTTAATAACTAGCCACTAACGTATTTTTTACCCAAAATTTGATTTTTAGATGAGTGCTCTCGCGATATAGAAAATATATTTTGAAGCCAATTGGGGAACAAAGCATTAGACTTCCGTTTTTACGCCCATCTATCGGATTGTAATTGGAATCCCTATTTCTGGTAATTTACCAGGTGAAATAAAAATGGCAATAACGCCTTGGATTTCTATCTAAAAAATACAAAATTTGTGTTCAAATTTCTGCTTTGAATGTGGATTTTCTAATACAATCAGACCGTGTCTAAGAATTCCTTACTATTCAAAAGTTATTGTCGAAACGGTGACCGTAGGTCACTTTTCTACGTGTTTTCAAAGCGATTAAGTCTCGTTAATAACTTTCCACCAACGTATTTATTACCCAAAACTTGATTTTGAGATGATTATCCTCGTGTTATAGGAAAAATATTTCCAGCCCAAATTCGGGAACAAAACATTAGACTTCTACTTTTAAACCCTTCTATTGGCTCATTATTGGAATCCATATTTCGGGTAACTCCCTGGGCCAAATACAAACAACTATAACTCTCAAGATTTCCATCGAAAACATATGAAATTTGTGTTCAAATTCAAGCTCTGAATGTGAACTTTCTAAAACAGTAAGACCGCGTTAAAGAATTCCTTAACGTTTAAATGTTATTGTTGAAACTTTGACCGAAGTTCACTTTCCTACGCATTTTGAAAGCGATTAAGGCTCGTTAATAACTTGCCACTAACGTATTTTTTACCCAAAATTTGATTTTTAGATGAGTGCTCTCGCGATATAGAAAAGATATTTTGAAGCCAATTTGGGAACAAAACATTAGACTTCCGTTTTTACGCCCATCTATCGGATTGTAATGGGAATCCCTATTTCTGGTAATTTGCCGGGTGAAATAAAAATGGCAATAACTCCTTGGATTTCTATCTAAAAAATACAAAATTTGCGTTCAAATTTATGCTTTGAATGTGGACTTTCTAATACAATAAGACCGCGTCTAAGAATGCCTTACTGTTCAAAAGTTATTGTCGAAACGGTGACCGTAGGTCACTTTTCTACGTGTTTTCAAAGCGATTAAGTCTCGTTAATAACTTGCCACCAACGTATTTATTACCCAAAACTTGATTTTGAGATGATTCTCCTCGTGTTATAGGAAAAATGTTTCCAGCCCAAATTCGGGAACAAAACACTAGACTTCCACTTTTAAGCCCTTCTATAGACTCATTATTGGAATCCATATTTAGGGTAACTCGCTGGGCCAAATACAAACAACTATAACTCTCAAGATTTCCATCGAAAACATATGAAATTTGTGTTCAAATTCAAGCTCTGAATGTGAACTTTCTAAAACAGTGAGACCGCGTTAAAGAATTCCTTAACGTTTAAATCTTATTGTCGAAACTGTGACCGAAGTTCACTTTCCTACGCATTTTGAAAGCGATTAAGGCTCGTTAATAACTTGCCACTAACGTATTTTTTACCCAAAATTTGATTTTTAGATGAGTGCTCTCGCGATATAGAAAAGATATTTTGAAGCCAATTTGGGAACAAAACATTAGACTTCCGTCTTTACGCCATCTATCGGATTGTATTGGAATCCCTATTTCTGGTAATTTGCCGGGTGAAATAAAAATGGCAATAACTCCTTGGATTTCTATCTAAAAAATACAAATTTGTGTTCAAATTTATGCTTTGAATGTGGACTTTCTAATACATCAGACCGCGTCTAAGAATTCCCTACTGTTCAAAAGTTATTGTCGAAACGGTGGACCGTAGGTCCTTTTCTACGTGTTTTCAAAGCGATTAGTCTCGTTAATAACTTGCCACCACGTATTTATTAGTCTCGTTAATAACTTGCCACCAACGTTTTATTCCCAAAAATGATTTTGAGATGATTATCCTCGTGTTAATAGGTAAAATAATTCAGCGCCAATCGGGAAGCAGCAAAACATTAGACTTCTACTTGTTTTAAACCGCTTCTATTGGTCATTATTGGAATCCATATTTTGTCGGGTAACTCGCTGGGGCCCAAATACAAACAACTATAACTCTGAGCATCCGCACCATCACTCGCCACTCTCTCGCTGTTTAGACTCACCCCAATTCAAGCTCTGAATGTGAACTTTCTAAAACAGTGAGATCGCGTTAAAAAATTCCTTAACGTTTAAATGTTATTTTCGAAACTGTGACCGAAGTTCACTTTCCTACGCATTTTGAAAGCGATTAAGGCTCGTTAATAACTAGCCACTAACGTATTTTTTACCCAAAATTTGATTTTTAGATGAGTGCTCTCGCGTTATAGAAAAGATATTTTGAAGCCAATTTGGGAACAAAACATTAGACTTCCGTTTTTACGCCCATCTATCGGATCGTAATTGGAATCCCTATTTCTGGTAATTTGCCGGGTGAAATAAAAATTATTGTCGAAACGGTGACCGTAGGGCACTTTTCTACGTGTTTTCAAAGCGATTAAGTCTCGTTAATAACTTGCCACCAACGTAATTATTACCCAAAACTTGATTTTGAGATGATTATCCTCGTGTTATAGGAAAAATATTTCCAGCCCAAATTCGGGAACAAAACATTAGACTTCTACTTTTAAGCCCTTCTATCGGCTCATTATTGGAATCCATATTTCGGGTAACTCGCTGGGCCAAAGACAAACAACTATAACTCTCAAGATTTCCATAGAAAACATATGAAATTTGTGTTCAAATTCAAGCTCTGAATGTGAACTTTCTAAAACAGTGAGACCGCGTTAAAGAATTCCTTAACGTTTAAATGTTATTGTCGAAACTGTGACCGAAGTTCACTTTCCTACGCATTTTGAAAGCGATTAAGGCTCGTTAATAATTAGCCACTAACGTATTTTTTACCCAAAATTTGATTTTTAGATGAGTGCTCTCGCGATATAGAAAATATATTTTGAAGCCAATTGGGGAACAA
>NW_022155237.1:0-13960 GCF_001633185.2 Quercus lobata | reverse complement strand
TGAGATAGGCTGAGAAAATGAGAAAAAGAATTTAGTCCCGAATCCCGTTCATACTCGACCGTGGCAAGAAAATTCCGAAAAAAATTGCAAAAAAATTCAAAAACCTATTTCCATCATTATTTTTCGCCAAAACGGGATGAGATAGGCCGAGAAAGTGAGGACAAAATTTTAGACAAGAACTCAATTCATACTCAACCCGGGCAAGGAAATTCCGAAAAAAACTGCAAAAAAATTCAAAAACCTATTTCCAGCATTATTTTTAGCCAAAATGGAATGAGATAGGCCGATAAAGCGAGAAAAAAATTTTAGTCCTGAATTCTGTTCATACTCGACCCGGGCAAGAAAATTCCGAAAGAAATTGCAAAAAAAATCAAAAAATTAAAAAACCACTTTCTGGTATTATTTTTATCCAAAACGGGATGACATAGGCCGGGAAAGAAAGAAAAAAATTTTAGTCCCGAATTCCGTCCATACTCGACTCGGGCAAGAAAATTCCGAAAGAAATGGCAAAAAAATTCAGAAAATTCAAAAACCTATTTCCAGCATTATTTTTAGCCAAAATGGGGTGAGATAGGCCAAGAAAGTAAGAAAAAAAATTTAGTCCCGAATCCCGTTTATACTCAACCACGGCAAGAATATTCCGAAAAAAATTGCAATAAAATTCAAAAACTATTTCCGGCATTATTTTTTGCCAAAACGGGATGAGATAGGCCGAGAAAGGGAGAAAAAAATTTTAGTCCCGAATTCCGTTCATACACGATCCGGGCAAGAAAATTCCGAAAGAAATTGCAAAAAAATTCAAAAAAAATAAAAAAACCTCTTTCCGGTATTATTTTTAGCCTAAACGGGATGAGATAGGCCAAGAAAGTGAGAAAAAAAAATTTAGTTCCGAATTGTGTTTCTACCCAACCCAAGATAGAAAATTCCAGAAAAAAAAAAAAGCAAAAATTTTCAAAAAATTAAAAAACCTGTTTCCGATATTATTTTTAGCCAAAATGGGATGAGATAGGCCGAGAAGGCGAGAAAAAAATTTTAGTCCCGAATTCCGTCCATACTCGACCCGGGCAAGAAAATTCCGAAAGAAATTGCAAAAAAATTCAAAAAATTAAAAAATCACTTTCTAGTATTATTTTTATCCAAAACGGGATGACATAGGCCGGGAGAGAAAGACAAAAATTTTAGTCCCGAATTCTGTCCATACTCGACTCGGGCAAGAAAATTCCGAAAGAAATGGCAAAAAAATTCAGAAAATTCAAAAACCTATTTCCAGCATTATTTTTAGCCAAAATGGGGTGAGATAGGCCAAGAAAGTAAGAAAAAAATTTTAGTCCCGAATTCCATCCATAGTCGACACGGGGAAGAAAATTCTGAAAAATTTTGCGAAAAAATTCAAAAAATTAAAAATCCATTTTCCGGTATTATTTTTAGCCATAACGGGATGAGGTAAGCCGAGAAAGCGAGAAAAAAATTTTAGTCCCGAATTCCGTCCATACTCGACCCGGGCAAGAAAATTCCGAAAAATTTTGCAAAAAAATTCAAAAAATTAAAAAACCATTTTCCGGTATTATTTTTAGCCGTAACGGGATGAGGTAAGCCGAGAAAGCGAGAAAAAAATTTTAGTCCCGAATTCCGTTCATACTCGACCCGGGCAAGAAAATTTCGAAAATTTTTGCAAAAAAATTCAAAAATTAAAAAGCCTCTCTCCGGCATTATTTTTAGACAAAACGGGATGAGATAGGCCGAGAAAGCGAGAAAAAAATTTTAGTCCCGAATTCCGTCCATACACGACCCGGGCAAGAAAATTCTGAAAGAAATTGCAAAAAAATTTAAAAAATTAAAAAACCTCTTTCTGGCATTATTTTTAGCCTAAACAGGATGAGATAGACCGAGAAAGTGACAAAAAAAATTTTAGTCCCGAATTCTGTTCCTACCCAACCAAAGATAGAAAATTCCAAAAAAAAAAAGCAAAAAATTTCAAAAAAATTAAAAAAACCTCTTTCCAGTATTATTTTAAGCCAAAATGGGATGAGATAGCCAGGGAAAGAGATAAAAAACATTTAGTCCCGAATTCCGTTCACACTCGACCCGAGCAAGAAAATTCCAAAAAAAATTGCAAAAAAATTTAAAAAATTACAAAAGTTAACTCAGGCATTATTTGTATCCGAAAAGGGTTGAGAGAGGCTGAGAAAGAGAAAAAAAAATTTTAGTTCCGAATTCCGTTCCTAAACGTGCCGGGTAAGAAAATTCCAAAAAAAATAGCAAAAAAATTAAAAAGCCTATTTTCAGCATTATTTTTAGCCAAAACGGGATGAGACAGGCCGAGAAAGCGAGGAAAAAATTTTAGTCCCGAATTCCGACCATAATCGACCCGGGCAAGAAAATTCCGAAAGAAATTGCAAAAAACTTCAAAAAATTAAAAAACCACTTTCCAGTATTATTTTTACCCAAAACGGGATGAGATAGGCTCAGAAAGAGAGAAAAAAAACTTTAGTCCCGAATTCCGTTCATACTCGATCCCGGCAAGAAAATTCCGAAAGAAATTGCAAAAAAATTCAAAAAATTAAAAAACCTCTTTCCGGTATTAATTTTAGCCTAAACGGGATGAGATAGGCCGAGAAAGTGAGGAAAACAATTTTAGACCCGAATTCAATTTCGACCCAACCCAAGATAGAAAATTCAAAAAAAAAATGCAAAAAATTTCAAAAAATTAAAAAACCTCTTTCCATTATTATTTTTCGCCAAAAAAAATTGAGATAGCCAGGGAAAGGGAGAAAAAAATTTTTGTCCTTAATTTCGTTCACACTGGACCCGGAGAAGAAAATTCTAAAAAAAATAGCTAAAAAATATAAAAAATTAAAAAAGTTAACTCAGGCATTATTTCTATCCGAAATGGGTTTAGAGAGGCCGAGAAAGAGAAAAAAAAAAATTTAGTCCCGAATTCCGTTCATATTCGACCCGGGCATGAAAATTACGAAAAAATTCGCAAAAAAATTAAAAACTAAAAAATCTCTCTCCGGCATTATTTTTAACCAAAATGGGGTGAGATAGGCCGAGAAAATGAGAAAAAATTTTTAGTCCCGAATCCCGTTAATACTCGACCGTGGCAAGAAAATTCTGAAAAAAATTGCAAAAAAATTCAGAAACCTATTTCCATCATTATTTTTCGCCAAAACGGGATGAGATAGGCCGAGAAAGTGAGGACAAAATTTTAGACAAGAATTCAATTCATACTCGACCCGGGCAAGAAAATTCCGAAAAAAATGCAAAAAAATTCAAAAACCTATTTCCAGCATTATTTTTAGCCAAGACGGAATGAGATAGGCCGAGAAAGCGAGAAAAAAATTTTAGTCCTGAATTCCGTTCATACTCGACCCGGGCAAGAAAATTCCGAAAGAAATTGCAAAAAAATTCAAAAAATTAAAAAACCACTTCCTGGTATTATTTTTATCCAAAACGGGATGACATAGGCCGGGAAAGAAAGACAAAAATTTTAGTCCCGAATTCCGTCCATACTCGACTCGGGCAAGAAAATTCCGAAAGAAATGGCAAAAAAATTCAGAAAATTCAAAAACCTATTTCCAGCATTATTTTTAGCCAAAATGGGGTGAGATAGGCCAAGAAAGTAAGAAAAAAATTTTAGTCCCGAATCCCGTTTATACTCAACCACGGCAAGAATATTTCGAAAAAAATTGCAAGAAAATTCAAAAACTATTTCCGGCATTATTTTTTGCCAAAACGGGATGAGATTGGCCGAGAAAGGGAGAAAAAAATTTTAGTCCCGAATTCCGTTCATACACGATCCGGGCAAGAAAATTCCGAAAGAAATTGCAAAAAAATTCAAAAAAATAAAAAACCTCTTTCCGGTATTATTTTTAGCCTAAACGGGATGAGATAGGCCAAGAAAGTGAGAAAAAAAAAATTTAGTTCCTAATTGTGTTTCTACCCAACCCAAGATAGAAAATTCCAAAAAAAAAAAAAGCAAAAATTTTCAAAAAATTAAAAAACCTGTTTCCGATATTATTTTTAGCCAAAACGGGACGAGATACGCCGAGAAGGCGAGAAAAAAATTTTAGTCCCGAATTCCGTCCATACTCGACCCGGGCAAGAAAATTCCGAAAAATTTTGCGAAAAAATTCAAAAAATGAAAAAACCATTTTCCGGTATTATTTTTAGCCATAACGGGAAGAGCTAAGCCGAGAAAGCGAGAAAAAAATTTTAGTCCCGAATTCCGTCCATACTCGACCCGGGCAAGAAAATTTCGAAAATTTTTGCAAAAAAATTCAAAAATTAAAAATCCTCTCTCCGGCATTATTTTTAGACAAAACGGGACGAGATAGGCCGAGAAAGCGAGAAAAAAATTTTAGTCCCGAATTCCGTCCATAATCGACCCGGGCAAGAAAATTCCGAAAGAAATTGCAAAAAACTTCAAAAAATTAAAAAACCACTTTCCAGTATTATTTTTACCCAAAACGGGATGAGATAGGCTCAGAAAGAGAGAAAAAAAACTTTAGTCCCGAATTCCGTTCATACTCGATCCCGGCAAGAAAATTCCGAAAGAAATTGCAAAAAAATTCAAAAAATTAAAAAACCTCTTTCCGGTATTAATTTTAGCCTAAACGGGATGAGATAGGCCAAGAAAGTGAGAAAAAAAAAATTTAGTTCGTAATTGTGTTTCTACCCAACCCAAGATAGAAAATTCCAAAAAAAAAAAAGCAAAAATTTTCAAAAAATTAAAAAACCTGTTTCCGATATTATTTTTAGCCAAAACAGGACGAGATACGCCGAGAAGGCGAGAAAAAAATTTTAGTCCCGAATTCCGTCCATACTCGACCCGGGCAAGAAAATTCCGAAAAATTTTGCGAAAAAATTCAAAAAATGAAAAAACCATTTTCCGGTATTATTTTTAGCCATAACGGGAAGAGCTAAGCCGAGAAAGCGAGAAAAAAATTTTAGTCCCGAATTCCGTCCATACTCGACCCGGGCAAGAAAATTTCGAAAATTTTTGCAAAAAAATTCAAAAATTAAAAATCCTCTCTCCGGCATTATTTTTAGACAAAACGGGACGAGATAGGCCGAGAAAGCGAGAAAAAAATTTTAGTCCCGAATTCCGTCCATAATCGACCCGGGCAAGAAAATTCCGAAAGAAATTGCAAAAAACTTCAAAAAATTAAAAAACCACTTTCCAGTATTATTTTTACCCAAAACGGGATGAGATAGGCTCAGAAAGAGAGAAAAAAAACTTTAGTCCCGAATTCCGTTCATACTCGATCCCGGCAAGAAAATTCCGAAAGAAATTGCAAAAAAATTCAAAAAATTAAAAAACCTCTTTCCGGTATTAATTTTAGCCTAAACGGGATGAGATAGGCCAAGAAAGTGAGAAAAAAAAAATTTAGTTCGTAATTGTGTTTCTACCCAACCCAAGATAGAAAATTCCAAAAAAAAAAAAGCAAAAATTTTCAAAAAATTAAAAAACCTGTTTCCGATATTATTTTTAGCCAAAACAGGACGAGATACGCCGAGAAGGCGAGAAAAAAATTTTAGTCCCGAATTCCGTCCATACTCGACCCGGGCAAGAAAATTCCGAAAAATTTTGCGAAAAAATTCAAAAAATGAAAAAACCATTTTCCGGTATTATTTTTAGCCATAACGGGAAGAGCTAAGCCGAGAAAGCGAGAAAAAAAATTTAGTCCCGAATTCCGTCCATACTCGACCCGGGCAAGAAAATTTCGAAAATTTTTGCAAAAAAATTCAAAAATTAAAAAGCCTCTCTCCGGCATTATTTTTAGACAAAACGGGACGAGATAGGCCGAGAAAGCGAGAAAAAAATTTTAGTCCCGAATTCCGTCCATACACGACCCGGGCAAGAAAATTCTGAAAGAAATTGCAAAAAAATTTAAAAAATTAAAAAACCTCTTTCTGGCATTATTTTTAGCCTAAACAGGATGAGATAGACCGAGAAAGTGACAAAAAAAATTTTAGTCCCGAATTCTGTTCCTACCCAACCCAAGATAGAGAAAATTCCAAAAAAAAAAAAGCAAATAATTTCAAAAAAATTAAAAAAACCTCTTTCCAGTATTATTTTAAGCCAAAATGGGATGAGATAGCCAGGGAAAGAGATAAAAAACATTTAGTCCCGAATTCCGTTCACACTCGACCCGAGCAAGAAAATTGCAAAAAAATTTAAAAAATTACAAAAGTTAACTCAGGCATCATTTGTATCCGAAAAGGGTTGAGAGAGGCTGAGAAAGAGAAAAAAAAAATTTTAGTTCCGAATTCCGTTCCTAAACGTGCCGGGTAAGAAAATTCCAAAAAAAATAGCAAAAAAATTAAAAAGCCTATTTTCAGCATTATTTTTAGCCAAAACGGGATGAGACAGGCCGAGAAAGCGAGGAAAAAATTTTAGTCCCGAATTCCGACCATAATCGACCCGGGCAAGAAAATTCCGAAAGAAATTGCAAAAAACTTCAAAAAATTAAAAAACCACTTTCCAGTATTATTTTTACCCAAAACGGGATGAGATAGGCTCAGAAAGAGAGAAAAAAAACTTTAGTCCCGAATTCCGTTCATACTCGATCCCGGCAAGAAAATTCCGAAAGAAATTGCAAAAAAATTCAAAAAATTAAAAAACCTCTTTCCGGTATTAATTTTAGCCTAAACGGGATGAGATAGGCCGAGAAAGTGAGGAAAACAATTTTAGACCCGAATTCAATTTCGACCCAACCCAAGATAGAAAATTCAAAAAAAAAAATGCAAAAAATTTCAAAAAATTAAAAAACCTCTTTCCATTATTATTTTTCGCCAAAAAAAATTGAGATAGCCAGGGAAAGGGAGAAAAAAATTTTTGTCCTTAATTTCGTTCACACTGGACCCGGAGAAGAAAATTCTAAAAAAAATAGCTAAAAAATATAAAAAATTAAAAAAGTTAACTCAGGCATTATTTCTATCCGAAATGGGTTTAGAGAGGCCGAGAAAGAGAAAAAAAAAAATTTAGTCCCGAATTCCGTTCATATTCGACCCGGGCATGAAAATTACGAAAAAATTCGCAAAAAAATTAAAAACTAAAAAATCTCTCTCCGGCATTATTTTTAACCAAAATGGGGTGAGATAGGCCGAGAAAATGAGAAAAAATTTTTAGTCCCGAATCCCGTTAATACTCGACCGTGGCAAGAAAATTCCGAAAAAAATTGCAAAAAAATTCAGAAACCTATTTCCATCATTATTTTTCGCCAAAACGGGATGAGATAGGCCGAGAAAGTGAGGACAAAATTTTAGACAAGAATTCAATTCATACTCGACCCGGGCAAGAAAATTCCGAAAAAAATGCAAAAAAATTCAAAAACCTATTTCCAGCATTATTTTTAGCCAAAACGGAATGAGATAGGCCGAGAAAGCGAGAAAAAAATTTTAGTCCTGAATTCCGTTCATACTCGACCCGGGCAAGAAAATTCCGAAAGAAATTGCAAAAAAATTCAAAAAATTAAAAAACCACTTCCTGGTATTATTTTTATCCAAAACGGGATGACATAGGCCGGGAAAGAAAGACAAAAATTTTAGTCCCGAATTCCGTCCATACTCGACTCGGGCAAGAAAATTCCGAAAGAAATGGCAAAAAAATTCAGAAAATTCAAAAACCTATTTCCAGCATTATTTTTAGCCAAAATGGGGTGAGATAGGCCAAGAAAGTAAGAAAAAAATTTTAGTCCCGAATCCCGTTTATACTCAACCACGGCAAGAATATTTCGAAAAAAATTGCAAGAAAATTCAAAAACTATTTCCGGCATTATTTTTTGCCAAAACGGGATGAGATTGGCCGAGAAAGGGAGAAAAAAATTTTAGTCCCGAATTCCGTTCATACACGATCCGGGCAAGAAAATTCCGAAAGAAATTGCAAAAAAATTCAAAAAAATAAAAAACCTCTTTCCGGTATTATTTTTAGCCTAAACGGGATGAGATAGGCCAAGAAAGTGAGAAAAAAAAAATTTAGTTCCTAATTGTGTTTCTACCCAACCCAAGATAGAAAATTCCAAAAAAAAAAAAAGCAAAAATTTTCAAAAAATTAAAAAACCTGTTTCCGATATTATTTTTAGCCAAAACGGGACGAGATACGCCGAGAAGGCGAGAAAAAAATTTTAGTCCCGAATTCCGTCCATACTCGACCCGGGCAAGAAAATTCCGAAAAATTTTGCGAAAAAATTCAAAAAATGAAAAAACCATTTTCCGGTATTATTTTTAGCCATAACGGGAAGAGCTAAGCCGAGAAAGCGAGAAAAAAATTTTAGTCCCGAATTCCGTCCATACTCGACCCGGGCAAGAAAATTTCGAAAATTTTTGCAAAAAAATTCAAAAATTAAAAATCCTCTCTCCGGCATTATTTTTAGACAAAACGGGACGAGATAGGCCGAGAAAGCGAGAAAAAAATTTTAGTCCCGAATTCCGTCCATAATCGACCCGGGCAAGAAAATTCCGAAAGAAATTGCAAAAAACTTCAAAAAATTAAAAAACCACTTTCCAGTATTATTTTTACCCAAAACGGGATGAGATAGGCTCAGAAAGAGAGAAAAAAAACTTTAGTCCCGAATTCCGTTCATACTCGATCCCGGCAAGAAAATTCCGAAAGAAATTGCAAAAAAATTCAAAAAATTAAAAAACCTCTTTCCGGTATTAATTTTAGCCTAAACGGGATGAGATAGGCCAAGAAAGTGAGAAAAAAAAAATTTAGTTCGTAATTGTGTTTCTACCCAACCCAAGATAGAAAATTCCAAAAAAAAAAAAGCAAAAATTTTCAAAAAATTAAAAAACCTGTTTCCGATATTATTTTTAGCCAAAACAGGACGAGATACGCCGAGAAGGCGAGAAAAAAATTTTAGTCCCGAATTCCGTCCATACTCGACCCGGGCAAGAAAATTCCGAAAAATTTTGCGAAAAAATTCAAAAAATGAAAAAACCATTTTCCGGTATTATTTTTAGCCATAACGGGAAGAGCTAAGCCGAGAAAGCGAGAAAAAAAATTTAGTCCCGAATTCCGTCCATACTCGACCCGGGCAAGAAAATTTCGAAAATTTTTGCAAAAAAATTCAAAAATTAAAAAGCCTCTCTCCGGCATTATTTTTAGACAAAACGGGACGAGATAGGCCGAGAAAGCGAGAAAAAAATTTTAGTCCCGAATTCCGTCCATACACGACCCGGGCAAGAAAATTCTGAAAGAAATTGCAAAAAAATTTAAAAAATTAAAAAACCTCTTTCTGGCATTATTTTTAGCCTAAACAGGATGAGATAGACCGAGAAAGTGACAAAAAAAATTTTAGTCCCGAATTCTGTTCCTACCCAACCCAAGATAGAGAAAATTCCAAAAAAAAAAAAGCAAATAATTTCAAAAAAATTAAAAAAACCTCTTTCCAGTATTATTTTAAGCCAAAATGGGATGAGATAGCCAGGGAAAGAGATAAAAAACATTTAGTCCCGAATTCCGTTCACACTCGACCCGAGCAAGAAAATTGCAAAAAAATTTAAAAAATTACAAAAGTTAACTCAGGCATCATTTGTATCCGAAAAGGGTTGAGAGAGGCTGAGAAAGAGAAAAAAAAAATTTTAGTTCCGAATTCCGTTCCTAAACGTGCCGGGTAAGAAAATTCCAAAAAAAATAGCAAAAAAATTAAAAAGCCTATTTTCAGCATTATTTTTAGCCAAAACGGGATGAGACAGGCCGAGAAAGCGAGGAAAAAATTTTAGTCCCGAATTCCGACCATAATCGACCCGGGCAAGAAAATTCCGAAAGAAATTGCAAAAAACTTCAAAAAATTAAAAAACCACTTTCCAGTATTATTTTTACCCAAAACGGGATGAGATAGGCTCAGAAAGAGAGAAAAAAAACTTTAGTCCCGAATTCCGTTCATACTCGATCCCGGCAAGAAAATTCCGAAAGAAATTGCAAAAAAATTCAAAAAATTAAAAAACCTCTTTCCGGTATTAATTTTAGCCTAAACGGGATGAGATAGGCCGAGAAAGTGAGGAAAACAATTTTAGACCCGAATTCAATTTCGACCCAACCCAAGATAGAAAATTCAAAAAAAAAAATGCAAAAAATTTCAAAAAATTAAAAAACCTCTTTCCATTATTATTTTTCGCCAAAAAAAATTGAGATAGCCAGGGAAAGGGAGAAAAAAAATTTTGTCCTTAATTTCGTTCACACTGGACCCGGAGAAGAAAATTCTAAAAAAAATAGCTAAAAAATATAAAAAATTAAAAAAGTTAACTCAGGCATTATTTCTATCCGAAATGGGTTTAGAGAGGCCGAGAAAGAGAAAAAAAAAAATTTAGTCCCGAATTCCGTTCATATTCGACCCGGGCATGAAAATTACGAAAAAATTCGCAAAAAAATTAAAAACTAAAAAATCTCTCTCCGGCATTATTTTTAACCAAAATGGGGTGAGATAGGCCGAGAAAATGAGAAAAAATTTTTAGTCCCGAATCCCGTTAATACTCGACCGTGGCAAGAAAATTCTGAAAAAAATTGCAAAAAAATTCAGAAACCTATTTCCATCATTATTTTTCGCCAAAACGGGATGAGATAGGCCGAGAAAGTGAGGACAAAATTTTAGACAAGAATTCAATTCATACTCGACCCGGGCAAGAAAATTCCGAAAAAAAATGCAAAAAAATTCAAAAACCTATTTCCAGCATTATTTTTAGCCAAAACGGAATGAGATAGGCCGAGAAAGCGAGAAAAAAATTTTAGTCCTGAATTCCGTTCATACTCGACCCGGGCAAGAAAATTCCGAAAGAAATTGCAAAAAAATTCAAAAAATTAAAAAACCACTTCCTGGTATTATTTTTATCCAAAACGGGATGACATAGGCCGGGAAAGAAAGACAAAAATTTTAGTCCCGAATTCCGTCCATACTCGACTCGGGCAAGAAAATTCCGAAAGAAATGGCAAAAAAATTCAGAAAAATCAAAAACCTATTTCCAGCATTATTTTTAGCCAAAATGGGGTGAGATAGGCCAAGAAAGTAAGAAAAAAATTTTAGTCCCGAATCCCGTTTATACTCAACCACGGCAAGAATATTTCGAAAAAAATTGCAAGAAAATTCAAAAACTATTTCCGGCATTATTTTTTGCCAAAACGGGATGAGATAGGCCGAGAAAGGGAGAAAAAAATTTTAGTCCCGAATTCCGTTCATACTCGACCCGGGCAAGAAAATTCCGAAAAATTTTGCGAAAAAATTCAAGAAATTAAAAAACCATTTTCCGGTATTATTTTTAGCCATAACAGGATGAGATTAGGCCAAGAAAGTGAGAAAAAAAAATTTAGTTCTAATGGTGTTCTACCCAACCCAAGATAGAAATTCCAAAAAAAAAAAAAGCAAAAATTTTCAAAAAATTAAAAAACCTGTTTCCGATATTATTTTTAGCCAAAACGGGATGAGATAGGCCGAGAAGGCGAGAAAAAAATTTTAGTCCCGAATTCCGTCCATACTCGACCCGGGCAAGAAAATTCCGAAAAATTTTGCGAAAAAATTCAAAAAATTAAAAAACCATTTTCCGGTATTATTTTTAGCCATAACGGGAAGAGGTAAGCCGAGAAAGCGAGAAAAAAAATTTTAGTCCCGAATTCCGTCCATACTCGACCCGGGCAAGAAAATTCCGAAAAATTTTGCAAAAAAATTCAAAAAATTAAAAAACCATTTTCTGGTATTATTTTTAGCCATAACGGGATGAGGTAAGCTGAGAAAGCGAAAAAAAATTTTAGTCCCGAATTCCGTTCATACTCGACCCGGGCAAGAAAATTTCGAAAATTTTTGCAAAAAAATTCAAAAATTAAAAAGCCTCTCTCCGGCATTATTTTTAGACAAAACGGGATGAGATAGGCCGAGAAAGCGAGAAAAAAATTTTAGTCCCGAATTCCGTCCATACACGACTCGGGTAAGAAAATTCTGAAAGAAACTGAAAAAAATTTAAAAAATTAAAAAACCTCTTTCTGGTATTATTTTTAGCCTAAACAGGATGAGATAGACCGAGAAAGTGACAAAAAAAATTTTAGTCCCGAATTCTGTTCCTACCCAACCCAAGATAGAAAATTCCAAAAAAAAAAAAGCAAAAAATTTCAAAAAAATTAAAAAAACCTCTTTCCAGTATTATTTTAAGCCAAAATGGGATGAGATAGCCCAAAACGGGACGAGATACGCCGAGAAGGCGAGAAAAAAATTTTAGTCCCGAATTCCGTCCATACTCGACCCGGGCAAGAAAATTCCGAAAAATTTTGCGAAAAAATTCAAAAAATGAAAAAACCATTTTCCGGTATTATTTTTAGCCATAACGGGAAGAGCTAAGCCGAGAAAGCGAGAAAAAAAATTTAGTCCCGAATTCCGTCCATACTCGACCCGGGCAAGAAAATTTCGAAAATTTTTGCAAAAAAATTCAAAAATTAAAAAGCCTCTCTCCGGCATTATTTTTAGACAAAACGGGACGAGATAGGCCGAGAAAGCGAGAAAAAAATTTTAGTCCCGAATTCCGTCCATACACGACCCGGGCAAGAAAATTCTGAAAGAAATTGCAAAAAAATTTAAAAAATTAAAAAACCTCTTTCTGGCATTATTTTTAGCCTAAACAGGATGAGATAGACCGAGAAAGTGACAAAAAAAATTTTAGTCCCGATTTCTGTTCCTACCCAACCCAAGATAGAAAATTCCAAAACAAAAAAGCAAAAAATTTCAAAAAATTTAAAAAAAACCTCTTTCCAGTATTATTTTAAGCCAAAATGGGATGAGATAGCCAGGGAAAGAGATAAAAAACATTTAGTCCCGAATTCCGTTCACACTCGACCCGAGCAAGAAAATTCCAAAAAAAATTGCAAAAAAATTTAAAAAATTACAAAAGTTAACTCAGGCATTATTTGTATCCGAAAAGGGTTGAGAGAGGCTGAGAAAGAGAAAAAAAAAATTTTAGTTCCGAATTCCGTTCCTAAACGTGCCGGTTAAGAAAATTCCAAAAAAAATAGCAAAAAAATTAAAAAGCCTATTTTCAGCATTATTTTTAGCCAAAACGGGATGAGACAGGCCGAGAAAGCGAGGAAAAAATTTTAGTCCCGAATTCCGACCATAATCGACCCGGGCAAGAAAATTCCGAAAGAAATTGCAAAAAACTTCAAAAAATTAAAAAACCACTTTCCAGTATTATTTTTACCCAAAACGGGATGAGATAGGCTCAGAAAGAGAGAAAAAAACTTTAGTCCCGAATTCCGTTCTTACTCGATCCCGGCAAGAAAATTCCGAAAGAAATTGCAAAAAAATTCAAAAAATTAAAAAACCTCTTTCCGGTATTAATTTTAGCCTAAACGGGATGAGATAGGCCGAGAAAGTGAGGAAAAAAATTTTAGACCCGAATTCAATTTCGACCCAACCCAAGATAGAAAATTCAAAAAAAAAAACACAAAAAATTTCAAAAAATTAAAAAACCTCTTTCCATTATTATTTTTCGCCAAAAAAAATTGAGATAGCCAGGGAAAGAGAGAAAAAAAATTTTGTCCTGAATTTCGTTCACACTGGACCCGGAGAAGAAAATTCTAAAAAAAATAGCTAAAAAATATAAAAAATTAAAAAAGTTAACTCAGGCATTATTTCTATCCGAAATGGGTTTAGAGAGGCCGAGAAAGAGAAAAAAAAAATTTAGTCCCGAATTCCGTTCATATTCGACCCGGGCATGAAAATTACGAAAAAATTCGCAAAAAAATTAAAAACTAAAAAATCTCTCTCCGGCATTATTTTTAACCAAAATGGGGTGAGATAGGCCGAGAAAATGAGAAAAAATTTTTAGTCCCGAATCCCGTTAATACTCGACCGTGGCAAGAAAATTCCGAAAAAAATTGCAAAAAAATTCAGAAACCTATTTCCATCATTATTTTTCGCCAAAACGGGATGAGATAGGCCGAGAAAGTGAGGACAAAATTTTAGACAAGAATTCA
>NW_022155236.1:0-14022 GCF_001633185.2 Quercus lobata | reverse complement strand
GTTTGGACAAGCCGAAAAAAACAGAACAAAAAAAATTTCATTCTTATCCGTTCGAACCCGACCCGAGTTAGAAAATTCAAAACTAAATGCAAAAAAATTTTGGAAATTAAAAAACATCATCCAGGCTTCATTTCAAGACGAAACGGGTCAGAAAAGGCCGAAAAATAAAGAACAAAAAAAATTTATTTCCTATCCGTTCGAACCCGACTCGAGTTAGAGAATTCAAAAATAAATGCAAAAAAATTTTAAAAATTAAAAAACATCATCCAGGGTTCATTTCAAGACGAAAAGGGTCAGGACAGACTGAAAAATAGAGAATAAAAAAATGTCATTCCTATCCGTTTGAACCCGACCCGAGTTAGAAAATTCAAAAATGAATGCAAAAAAGTTCTAAAAATTAAAAAATATCATCGAGGCTTCATTTCAAGATGAAACGGGTGAAGACAAACCGAAAAAAAGAGAATAAATAATATTTCTTTACTCTCCGTTCGAACCCGACCCGAGTTAGAAAATTCAAAAATAAATGCAAAAAAATTTTAAAAATTAAAAAACATCATCAAGGCTTCAATTCAAAAAGAATCGAGTTTGGACAGGCCGAGAAATAGAGAACAAAAAAAATTTCATTCTTATCCGTTCGAACCCGACCCGAGTTAGAAAATTAAAAAATAAATGCAAAACAATTTTAGCAATTAAAAAACATCATCCAGGCTTCATTTCGAGACGAAACGGGTCAGGACAGGCCGAAAAATAGAGAACAAAAAAAATTTACATCCTATCCGTTCGAACCCGACTCGAGTTAGAGAATTCAAAAATAAATGCCAAAAAATTTTAAAAATTAAAAAACATCATCCAGGGTTCATTTCGAGACGAAAAGGGTCAGGACAGACTGAAAAATAGAGAATAAAAAAATTTCATTCCTATCCGTTTGAACCCGACCCGAGTTAGAAAATTCAAAAATGAATGCAAAAAAGTTCTAAAAATTAAAAAATATCATCCAGGCTTCATTTCAGGAAAAAACGGGTCAGGACAGGCCGAAAAATAGAGAACAAAAAAAATTTCTTTCCAATCCGTTCGAACTCGACCCGAGTTAAAAAATTCAAAAATAAATGCAAAAATTTTTTTAAAATAAAAAAAAACATCATCCAGGCTTCATTTCAAGACGAAACGGCTCAGGGCAGGCCGAAAAATAGAAAATAAAAAAAATTTCATTCCTATCCGTTCGAACCCGACCCGAGTTAGAAAATTAAAAAATAAAGGCAAAAAAATTCTAAGTATTAAAAAACATCATCCAGGTTTCATTTCAAGATGAAACGGGTGAAGACAGACCGAAAGAAAGAGAGTAAATAATATTTCTTTACTCTTCGTTCAAACCCGACCCGAGTTAGAAAATTCAAAAATAATGCAAAAAAGTTCTGATAATTAAAAAATATCGTCCATGCTTCATTTCAGGAAAAAACGGGTCAGGACAGGCCGAATAATAGAGAACGAAAAAAATTTCCTTCCTATCCGTTCGAAGCCGACTCGAGTTAGAAAATTCAAAAATAAATGAAAAAAAATTTTAAAAATTAAAAAAAACATCATCCAGGCTTCATTTCAGGGCGAAGCGGGTCAGGAAAGGCCGAAAAATAGAGAACAAAAAAAATTTCTTTCCTATCCGTTCGAACCCGACCCGAGTTAGAAAATTCAAAAATAAATGCAAAAAAATTTTAAAAATTAAAAAACATCATCAAGGCTTCAATTCAAAAAGAATCGAGTTTGGACAGGCCGAAAAATAGAGAGCAAAAAAAATTTCATTCTTACCCGTTCGAACCCAACCCGAGTTAGAAAATTCAAAAATAAATGCAAAAAAATTTTAAAAATTAAAAAACATCATCTAGGCTTCAATTCAAAAAGAATCGAGTTTGGACAGGCCGAAAAATAGAGAACAAAAAAAATTTCATTCTTATCCGTTCGAACCCGACCCGAGTTAGAAAATTCAAAACTAAATGCAAAAAAATTTTGGAAATTAAAAAACATCATCCAGGCTTCATTTCAAGACGAAACGGGTCAGGACAGGCCGAAAAATAGAGAACAAAAAAAATTTATTTCCTATCCGTTCGAACCCGACTCGAGTTAGAGAATTCAAAAATAAATGCAAAAAAATTTTAAAAATTAAAAAACATCATCCAGGGTTCATTTCAAGACGAAAAGGGTCAGGACAGACTGAAAAATAGAGAATAAAAAAATTTCATTCCTATCCGTTTGAACCCGACCCGAGTTAGAAAATTCAAAAATGAATGCAAAAAAGTTCTAAAAATTAAAAAATATCATCCAGGCTTCATTTCAGGAAAAAACGGGTCAGGACAGGCCGAAAAATAGAGAACAAAAAAAATTTCATTCCTATCCGTTCGAACCCGACCCGAGTTCGAAAATTCAAAAATAAATGCAAAACAATTTTAGCAATTCAAAAACATCATCCAGGCTTCATTTCAGGACGAAACGGGTCAGGACAGGCCAAAAAATAGAGAACAAAAAAAATTTCTTTCCTATCCGTTCGAACTCGACCCGAGTTAAAAAATTCAAAAATAAATGCAAAACTTTTTTTAAAATAAAAAAAAAACATCATCCAGGCTTCATTTCAAGACGAAACGGCTCAGGGCAGGCCGAAAAATAAAGAATAAAAAAATTTTCATTCCTATCCGTTCGAACCCGACCCGAGTTAGAAAAGTAAAAAATAAAGGCAAAAAAATTCTAAGTATTAAAAAACATCATCCAGGTTTCATTTCAAGATGAAACGGGTGAAGACAGACCGAAAAAAAGAGAATAAATAATATTTCTTTACTCTCCGTTCGAACCCGACCCGAGGTAGAAAATTCAAAAAGAAATGCAAAAAAATTTTAAAAATTAAAAAACATCATCAAGGCTTCAATTCAAAAAGAATCGAGTTTGGACAGGCCGAAAATAGAGAACAAAAAAAATTTTCATTCTTATCCGTTCCGACCAGACCCGAGTTAAGAAAATTGAAAACTAAATGCAAAAAAAATTTTGGATTAAAAAACATCATCCAGGCCTTCAATTTCAAGACGAAACGGGTCGGACAGGCCGAAAAATATGATAAAAAAAAATTTAATTCCTATCCGTTTCGACCCGACTCGAGTTAAGAGAATCAAAATAAAATGCAAAAAATTTTAAAAATTAAAAAACATCATCCAGGGTTCATTTCAAGACGAAAAGGGTCAGGACAGACTGAAAAATAGAGAATAAAAAAATTTAATTCCTATCCGTTTGAACCCGACCCGAGTTAGAAAATTCAAAAATGAATGCAAAAAAGTTCTAAAAATTAAAAAATATCATCCAGGCTTCATTTCAGGAAAAAACGGGTCAGGACAGGCCGAAAAATAGAGAACAAAAAAAATTTCATTCCTATCCGTTCGAACCCGACCCGAGTTAGAAAATTCAAAAATAAATGCAAAACAATTTTAGCAATTAAAAAACATCATCCAGACTTCATTTCAGGACGAAACAGGTCAGGACAGGCCAAAAAATAGAGAACAAAAAAAATTTCTTTCCTATCCGTTCGAACTCGACCCGAGTTAAAAAATTCAAAAATAAATGCAAAATTTTTTTTAAAATAAAAAAAAACATCATCCAGGCTTCATTTCAAGACGAAACGGCTCAGGGCAGGCCGAAAAATAGAGAATAAAAAAAATTTCATTCCTATCCGTTCGTACCCGACCCGAGTTAGAAAAGTAAAAAATAAAGGCAAAAAAATTCTAAGAATTAAAAAACATCATCCAGGTTTCATTTCAAAATGAAACGGGTGAAGACAGACCGAAAAAAAGAGAATAAATAATATTTCTTTACTCTCCGTTCGAACCCGACCCGAGTTAGAAAATTCAAAAATAAATGCAAAAAAATTTTAAAAATTAAAAAACATCGTCAGGGCTTCAATTCAAAAAGAATCGAGTTTGGACAGGCCGAAAAATAGAGAACAAAAAAAATTTCATTCTTATCCGTTCGAACCCGACCCGAGTTAGAAAATTCAAAACTAAATGCAAAAAAATTTTGGAAATTAGAAAACATCATCCAGGCTTCATTTCAAGACGAAACGGGTCAGGACAGGCCGAAAAATAGAGAAAAAAAAAATTTATTTCCTACCCGTTCGAACCCGACTCGAGTTAGAGAATTCAAAAATAAATGCAAAAAAATTTTAAAAATTAAAAAACATCATCCAGGGTTCATTTCAAGACGAAAAGGGTCAGGACAGACTGAAAAATAGAGAATAAAAAAATTTAATTCCTATCCGTTTGAACCCGACCCGAGTTAGAAAATTCAAAAATGAATGCAAAAAAGTTCTAAAAATTAAAAAATATCATCCAGGCTTCATTTCAGGAAAAAACGGGTCAGGACAGGCCGAAAAATAGAGAACAAAAAAAAATTTCATTCCTATCCGTTCGAACCCGACCCGAGTTAGAAAATTCAAAAATAAATGCAAAACAATTTTAGCAATTAAAAAACATCATCCAGGCTTCATTTCAGGACGAAACGGGTCAGGACAGGCCAAAAATAGAGAACAAAAAAAATTTCTTTCCTATCCGTTCGAACTCGACCCGAGTTAAAAATTCAAAAATAAATGCAAAAAATTTTTTAAAAATTAAAAAACATCATCCAGGCTTCATTTCAAGACGAAACGGGTCAGGCTAGGCCGAAAAATAGAGAAGAAAAAAAATTTCATTCCTATCCGTTCGAACCTGACCCGAGTTGAAAAATTCAAAAATAAATGCAAAATTTTTTTTAAAATAAAAAAAAACATCATCCAGGCTTCATTTCAAGACGAAACGGCTCAGGGCAGGCCGAAAAATAGAGAATAAAAAAAATTTCATTCCTATCCGTTCGAACCCGACCCGAGTTAGAAAAGTAAAAATAAAGGCAAAAAAATTCTAAGTATTAAAAAACATCATCCAGGTTTCATTTCAAAATGAAACGGGTGAAGACAGACCGAAAAAAAAGAGAATAAATAATATTTCTTTACTCTCCGTTCGAAACCCGACCCGAGTTAGAAAATTCAAAAATAAATGCAAAAAAATTTTAAAAATTAAAAAACATCCATCAGGCTTCAATTCAAAAAGAATCGAGTTTGGACAGGCCGAAAAATAGAGAACAAAAAAAATTTCATTCTTATCCGTTCGAACCCGACCCGAGTTAGAAAATTCAAAACTAAATGCAAAAAAATTTTGGAAATTAAAAAACATCATCCAGGCTTCATTTCAAGACGAAACGGGTCAGGACAGGCCGAAAAATAGAGAAAAAAAAAATTTATTTCCTACCCGTTCGAACCCGACTCGAGTTAGAGAATTCAAAAATAAATGCAAAAAAATTTTAAAAATTAAAAAACATCATCCAGGGTTCATTTCAAGACGAAAAGGGTCAGGACAGACTGAAAAATAGAGAATAAAAAAATTTCATTCCTATCCGTTTGAACCCGACCCGAGTTAGAAAATTCAAAAATGAATGCAAAAAAGTTCTAAAAATTAAAAAATATCATCCAGGCTTCATTTCAGGAAAAAACGGGTCAGGACAGGCCGAAAAATAGAGAACAAAAAAAATTTAATTCCTATCCGTTCGAACCCGACCCGAGTTAGAAAATTCAAAAATAAATGCAAAACAATTTTAGCAATTAAAAAACATCATCCAGGCTTCATTTCAGGACGAAACGGGTCAGGACAGGCCAAGAAATAGAGAACAAAAAAAATTTCTTTCCTATCCGTTCGAACTCAATCCGAGTTAAAAAATTCAAAAATAAATGCAAAAATTTTTTTAAAATAAAAAAAAACATCATCCAGGCTTCATTTCAAGACGAAACGGCTCAGGGCAGGCCGAAAAATAGAGAATAAAAAAAATTTCATTCCTATCCGTTCGAACCCGACCCGAGTTAGAAAAGTAAAAAATAAAGGCAAAAAAATTCTAAGTATTAAAAAACATCATCCAGGTTTCATTTCAAGATGAAACGGGTGAAGACAGACCGAAAAAAAGAGAATAAATAATATTTCTTTACTCTCCGTTCGAACCCGACCCGAGGTAGAAAATTCAAAAAGAAATGCAAAAAAATTTTAAAAATTAAAAAACATCATCAAGGTTTCAATTCAAAAAGAATCGAGTTTGGACAGGCCGAAAAATAGAGAACAAAAAAAATTTCATTCTTATCCGTTCGAACCCGACCCGAGTTAGAAAATTCAAAACTAAATGCAAAAAAATTTTGGAAATTAAAAAACATCATCCAGGCTTCATTTCAAGACGAAACGGGTCAGGACAGGCCGAAAAATAGAGAACAAAAAAAATTTATTTCCTATCCGTTCGAACCCGACTCGAGTTAGAGAATTCAAAAATAAATGCAAAAAAATTTTAAAAATTAAAAAACATCATCCAGGGTTCATTTCAAGACGAAAAGGGTCAGGACAGACTGAAAAATAGAGAATAAAAAAATTTCATTCCTATCCGTTTGAACCCGACCCGAGTTAGAAAATTCAAAAATGAATGCAAAAAAGTTCTAAAAATTAAAAAATATCATCCAGGCTTCATTTCAGGAAAAAACGGGTCAGGACAGGCCGAAAAATAGAGAACAAAAAAAATTTCATTCCTATCCGTTCGAACCCGACCCGAGTTAGAAAATTAAAAAATAAATGCAAAACAATTTTAGTAATTCAAAAACATCATCCAGGCTTCATTTCAGGACGAAACGGGTCAGGACAGGCCAAAAAATAGAGAACAAAAAAAATTTCTTTCCTATCCGTTCGAACTCGACCCGAGTTAAAAAATTTAAAAATAAATGCAAAAATTTTTTTTAAAATAAAAAAAAACATCATCCAGGCTTCATTTCAAGACGAAACGGCTCAGGGCAGGCCGAAAAATAGAGAATAAAAAAAATTTCATTCCTATCCGTTCGAACCCGACCCGAGTTAGAAAAGTAAAAAATAAAGGCAAAAAAATTCTAAGTATTAAAAAACATCATCCAGGTTTCATTTCAAGATGAAACGGGTGAAGACAGACCGAAAAAAAGAGAATAAATAATATTTCTTTACTCTCCGTTCAAACCCGACCCGAGGTAGAAAATTCAAAAAGAAATGCAAAAAAATTTTAAAAATTAAAAAACATCATCAAGGCTTCAATTCAAAAAGAATCGAGTTTGGACAGGCCGAAAAATAGAGAACAAAAAAAATTTCATTCTTATCCGTTCGAACCCGACCCGAGTTAGAAAATTCAAAACTAAATGCAAAAAAATTTTGGAAATTAAAAAACATCATCCAGGCTTCATTTCAAGACGAAACGGGTCTGGACAGCCGAAAAATAGAGAACAAAAAAAATTTATTTCCTATCCGTTCGAACCCGACTCGAGTTAGAGAATTCAAAAATAAATGCAAAAAAATTTTAAAAATTAAAAAACATCATCCAGGGTTCATTTCAAGACGAAAAGGGTCAGGACAGACTGAAAAATAGAGAATAAAAAAATTTCATTCCTATCCGTTTGAACCCGACCCGAGTTAGAAAATTCAAAAATGAATGCAAAAAAGTTCTAGAAATTAAAAAATATCATCCAGGCTTCATTTCAGGAAAAAACGGGTCAGGACAGGCCGAAAAATAGAGAACAAAAAAAATTTATTTCCTATCCGTTTGAACCCGACTCGAGTTAGAGAATTCAAAAATAATTGCAAAAAAATTTTAAAAATTAAAAAACATCATCCAGGGTTCATTTCAAGACGAAAAGGGTCAGGACAGACTGAAAAATAGAGAATAAAAAAATTTCATTCCTATCCGTTTGAACCCGACCCGAGTTAGAAAATTCAAAAATGAATGCAAAAAAGTTCTAAAAATTAAAAAATATCATCTAGGCTTCATTTCAAGATGAAACGGGTGAAGACAAACCGAAAAAAAGAGAATAAATAATATTTCTTTACTCTCCGTTCGAACCCGACCCGAGTTAGAAAATTAAAAAATAAATGCAAAAAAATTTTAAAAATTAAAAAACATCATCAAGGCTTCAATTCAAAAAGAATCGAGTTTGGACAGGCCGAGAAATAGAGAACAAAAAAAATTTCATTCTTATCCGTTCGAACCCGACCCGAGTTAGAAAATTCAAAAATAAATGTAAAACAATTTTAGCAATTAAAAAACATCATCCAGGCTTCATTTCAGGACGAAGCGGGTCAGGAAAGGCCGAAAAATAGAGAACAAAAAATATTTCTTTCCTATCCGTTCGAACCCGACTCGAGTTAGAAAATTCAAAAATAAATGCAAAAAAATTTTAAAAATAAAAAAAAATCATCAAGGCTTCAATTCAAAAAGAATCGAGTTTGGACAGGCCGAGAAATAGAGAACAAAAAAAATTTCATTCTTATCCGTTCGAACCCGACCCGAGTTAGAAAATTCAAAAATAAATGCAAAACAATTTTAGCAATTAAAAAACATCATCCAGGCTTCATTTCAGGACGAAACGGGTCAGAACAGGCCAAAAAATAGGGAACAAAAATAATTTCCTTCCTATCCATTCGAACCCGACCCAAGTTAGAAAATTCAAAACTAAATGCAAAAAAATTTTAAAAATTAAAAAAATTCATCCAGGCTTCATTTCAAGATGAAACGGGTCAGGACAGACCAAAAAATAGAGAAGAAAAAAAATTTCATTCTTATCCGTTCAAACTCGACCCGAGTTAGAAAATTCAAAACTTAATGCAAAAAAATTTTAAAAATTAAAAAACATCATCCATGCTTCATTTCAAGACGAAACGGGTCAGGACAGGTCGAAAAATAGAGAATAAAAAAAATTTATTTCCTATCCGTTCGAACCCGACCCGAGTTAGAGAATTAAAAAATAAATGCAAAAAATTTTAAAAATTGAAAAACATCATCCAGGTTTCATTTCAAGACGAAAAGGGTCAAGACAGGCCGGAAAATAGAGAACAAAAATAATTCCTTCCTATCCATTCGAACCCGGCCCGAGTTAGAAAATTCGAAAATAAATGCAAAAAAATTTTAAAAATTAAAAAACATCATCCAGGTATCCTTTAAGACGAAACGGGTCAGGGCAGGCCGAAAAATAGGGAACAAAAATAATTTCTTTCCTGTCCGTTCGAACCCGACCCGAGTTAGAAAATTCAAAACTAAATGCAAAAAAATTTTAAAAATTAAAAAACATCATCCAGGCTTCATTTCAAGACGAAACGGGTCAGGACAGGCCGGAAAATAGAGAACAAAAATAATTTCCTTCCTATCCGTTCGAACCCGACCCGAGTTAGAAAATTAAAAAATGAATGCAGAAAAGTTCTGAAAATTAAAAAACACCATCCAGGTTTCATTTCAATATGAAACGGGTGAAGACAGACCGAAAAACAGTGAATAAAAAATATTTCTTTCCTCCCCGTTCGAACCCGACCCGAGTTAGAAAATTCAAAAATGAATGCAAAAAAGTTTTGAAAATTAAAAAACATCATCCAGGCTTCATTTCAGGAAAAAACGGGTTAGGACAGGCCGAAAAATAGAGAACAAAAAAAATTTCATTCCTATCCGTTCGAACCCGACCCGAGTTAGAAAATTCAAAAATAAATGCAAAACAATTTTAGCAATTAAAAAACATCATCCAGGCTTCATTTCAGGACGAAACGGGTCAGAACAGGCCAAAAAATAGAGAACAAAAAAAAATTTCCTTCCTATCAGTTCGAACCCGACCCGAGTTAAAAAATTCAAAAATAAATGCAAAAATTTTTTAAAAATAAAAAAAACATCATCCAGGCTTCATTTCAAGACGAAACGGGTCAGGGCAGGCCGAAAAATAGAGAAGAAAAATAATTTCCTTCCTATCCGTTCGAACCCGACCCGAGTTAGAAAATTAAAAAATGAATGCGGAAAAGTTCTGAAAATTAAAAAACACCATCCAGGTTTCATTTCAAGATGAAACGGGTGAAGACAGACCGAAAAACAGAGAATAAAAAATATTTCTTTCCTCTCCGTTCGAACCCGACCCGAGTTAGAAAATTCAAAAATAATGCAAAAAAGTTCTGATAATTAAAAAACATCGTCCATGCTTCATTTCAAGAAAAAATCGGGACAGGCCGAATAATAGAGAACGAAAAAAATTTCCCTCCTATCCGTTCGAAGCCGACTCGAGTTAGAAAATTCAAAAATAAATGCAAACAAATTTTAAAAATTTAAAAAAAACATCATCCAGGCTTCATTTCAGGGCGAAACGGGTCAAGACAGGCCGAAAAATAGAGAACAAAAAAAATTTCCTTCCTATCCGTTCGAACCCGACCCGAGTTAGAAAATTCAAAAATAAATGCAAAAAAATTTTAAAAATTAAAAAACATCATCAAGGCTTCAATTCAAAAAGAATCGAGTTTGGACAGGCCGAAAAATAGAGAACAAAAAAAATTTAATTCTTATCCGTTCGAACCCGACCCGAGTTAGAAAATTCAAAACTAAATGCAAAAAAATTTTGGAAATTAAAAAACATCATCCAGGCTTCATTTCAAGACGAAACGGGTCAGGACAGCCGAAAAATAGAGAACAAAAAAAATTTATTTCCTATCCATTCGAACCCGACTCGAGTTAGAGAATTCAAAAATAAATGCAAAAAAATTTTAAAAATTAAAAAACATCATCCAAGGTTCATTTCAAGACGAAAAGGGTCAGGACAGACTGAAAAATAGAGAATAAAAAAATTTCATTCCTATCCGTTTGAACCCGACCCGAGTTAGAAAATTCAAAAATGAATGCAAAAAAGTTCTAAAAATTGAAAAATATCATCCAGGCTTCATTTCAGGAAAAAACGGGTCAGGACAGGCCGAAAAATAGAGAACAAAAAAAATTTCATTCCTATCCGTTCGAACCCGACCCGAGTTAGAAAATTCAAAAATAAATGCAAAACAATTTTAGCAATTAAAAAACATCATCCAGGCTTCATTTCAGGACGAAACAGGTCAGGACAGGCCAAAAAATAGAGAACAAAAAAAATTTCTTTCCTATCCGTTCGAACTCGACCCGAGTTAAAAAATTCAAAAATAAATGCAAAAATTTTTTTAAAATAAAAAAAAACATCATCCAGGCTTCATTTCAAGACGAAACGGCTCAGGGCAGGCCGAAAAATAGAGAATAAAATAAATTTCATTCCTATCCGTTCGAACCCGACACGAGTTAGAAAAGTAAAAAATAAAGGCAAAAAAATTCTAAGTATTAAAAAACATCATCCAGGTTTCATTTCAAGATGAAACGGGTGAAGACAGACTGAAAAAAAGAGAATAAATAATATTTCTTTACTCTCCGTTCGAACCCGACCCGAGGTAGAAAATTCAAAAAGAAATGCAAAAAAAATTTAAAAATTAAAAAACATCATCCAGGCTTCATTTCAGGAAAAAACGGGTCAGGACAGACCGAAAAACAGAGAATAAAAAATATTTCTTTCCTTTCCGTTCGAACCCGACCCGAGTTAGAAAATTAAAAAATAATGCAAAAAAGTTCTGATAATTAAAAAACATCGTCCATGCTTCATTTCAGGAAAAAATCAGGACAGGCCGAATAATAGGGAACGAAAAGAATTTCCTTCCTATCCGTTCGAAGCCGACTCGAGTTAGAAAATTCAAAAATAAATGCAAACAAATTTTAAAAATTAAAAAAAACATCATCCAGGCTTCATTTCAGGGCGAAACGGGTCAAGACAGGCCGAAAAATAGAGAACAAAAAAAATTTCTTTCCTATCCGTTCGAACTCGGCCCGAGTTAGAAAATTCGAAAATAAATGTAAAAAAATTATAAAAATTGAAAAACATCATCCAATTATCATTGAAGACGAAACGAGTCAGGACAGGCCTAAAAATAGGGAACAAAAATAATTTCCTTCCTATCCATACGAACCCGACCCAAGTTAGAAAATTCAAAACTAAATGCAAAAAAATTTTAAAAATTAAAAAACATCATCCAGGCTTCATTTCAAGACGAAACGGGTCAGGACAGACCAAAAAATAGAGAAGAAAAAAAATTTCATTCTTATCCGTTCGAACTCGACCCGAGTTAGAAAATTTAAAACTTAATGCAAAAAAATTTTTAAAATTAAAAAACATTATCCAGGCTTCATTTCAAGACGAAACGGGTCAGGACAGGTCGAAAAATAGAGAATAAAAAAAATTTATTTCCTATCCGTTCGAACCCGACCCGAGTTAGAGAATTCAAAAATAAATGCAAAAAATTTTAAAAATTGAAAAACATCATCCAGGTTTCATTTCAAGACGAAAAGGGTCAAGACAGACTGAAAAATAGAGAATACAAAAAATTTCATTCCTATCCGTTCGAACCCGACCCGAGTTAGAAAATTCAAAAATGAATGCAAAAAAGTTCTGAAAATTAAAAAACATCATCCAGGCTTCATTTCTGGAAAAACGGGCCAGGACAGGCAGAAAAATAGAGAACAAAAAAAATTTCATTCCAATCCGTTCGAACCTGACCCGGGTTAGAAAATTCAAAAATAAATGCAAAACAATTTTAAAAATTAAAAAACATCATTCAGGCTTCATTTCAGGACGAAACGGGTCAGGACAGGCCAAAAAATAGGGAACAAAAAAAATTTCTTTCCTATCCGTTCGAACCCGACCCGAGTTAGAAAATTCAAAAATAAATGCAAAAAAATTCTAAAAATTTGAAAACATCATCCAGGTTTCATTTCAAGATGAAACGGGTGAAGACAGGCCCAAAAATAGAGAATAAAAAAATTTTCTTTCCTATCCGTTCGAACCCGACCCGAGTTAGAGAATTCAAAACTAAATGCGAAAAAAATTTAAAAATTAAGAAACATCATCCAGGCTTCATTTCAACGCGTAACGGGTCAAGATAGGCGGGAAAATAGAGAAAAAAAATAATTTCCTTCCTATCCGTTCAAACCCGGCCCGAGTTAGAAAATTCGCAAATAAATGCAAAAAAATTCTAAAAATTAAAAAACATCATTCAGGCTTCATTTCAAGATGAAACGGGTCAGGACAGGCCTGAAAATAGAGAACAAAAATAATTCCTTCCTATCCATTCGAACCCGGCCCGAGTTAGAAAATTCGAAAATAAATGCAAAAAAATTTTAAAAATTAAAAAACATCTTCCAGGTATCCTTTAAGACGAAACGGGTCAGGACAGGCCGAAAAATAGGGAACAAAAATAATTTCTTTCCTGTCCGTTCGAACCCGACCCGAGTTAGAAAATTCAAGATTAAATGCAAAAAAATTTTAAAAATTAAAAAACATCATCCAGGCTTCTTTTCAAGACGAAACGGGTCAGGACAGGCCGGAAAATAGAGAACAAAAATAATTTCCTTCCTATCCGATCGAACCCGACCCGAGTTAGAAAATTAAAAAATGAATGCAGAAAAGTTCTGAAAATTAAAAAACACCATCCAGGTTTCATTTCAAGATGAAACGGGTGAAGACAGACCGAAAAACAGAGAATAAAAAATATTTCTTTCCTCTCCGTTCGAACCCAACCCGAGTTAGAAAATTCAAAAATGAATGCAAAAAAGTTTTGAAAATTAAAAAACATCATCCAGGCTTCATTTCAGGAAAAAACGGGTCAGGACAAGCCGAAAAATAGAGAACAAAAAAAATTTCATTCCTATCGGTTCGAACCCGACCCGAGTTAGAAATTCAAAAATAAATGCAAAACAATTTTAGCAATTAAAAAACATCATCCAGGCTTCATTTCAGGACGAAACGGGTCAGGACAGGCCAAAAAATAGAGAACAAAAAAAATTTCTTTCCTATCCGTTCGAACCCGACCCGAGTTAGAAAATTCAAAAATAAATGCAAAAAAATTCTAAAAATTGAAAAACATCATCCAGGTTTCATTTCAAGACAAAACGGGCTAGGACAGGCCGGAAAATAGAGAACAAAAATAATTTCCTTCAAATCTATTCGAACCCGGCCCGAGTTAGAAAATTCGAAAATAAATGCAAAAAAATTTTAAAAATTGAAAAACATCATCCAGGCTTCATTTCAAGACGAAACGGGTCAGGACAGACCGG
>NW_022155235.1:0-14057 GCF_001633185.2 Quercus lobata | reverse complement strand
AAAAAAATTTTAAAAATTAAAAAAGATCGTCTAGGCTTCATTTCAATATTAAACGGATCAGGATAGAACGAAAAAAAAAGAAGAAAAAAAAATTTCATTCCTACCCGTTCGAACCCGACCCAAGTTAAAAAATTCAAAAATAAATGCAAAAAAATTTTCAAAATTAAAAAACATCATCCAGGCTTCATTTGAATATGAAACGGGTCAGGAGAGGCCAAAAAATAAAGAAGAAAAAAATTTCATTCCTATCCGTACGAACTCGACCCGAGTTACACAATTCAAAAATAAATGCAAAAAAATTTTAAAAATTAAAAAACATCATCCAGGCTTCATTTCAAAATGAAACGGGTCAGGATAGGCCGAAAAATAGAGAAGCAAAAAAATTTCATTCCTATCCGTTCGAACCCGACTCGAGTTACAAAATTCAAAAATAAATGCAAAAAAATTTTAAAAAATTAAAAACATCATCCAGGCTTCATTTCAATATGAACGGGTCAGTGATAGGCCGAAAAAATAGAGAAGCAAAATTTCATTCCTATCCGTTCGAACCCGACCCGAGTTACAAAATTAAAAAAAAAATGCAAAAAAAATTTTAAAAATTAAAAAACATCATCCAGGCTACATTTCAAAATGAAACGGGTCAGGATATGCCGAAAAATAGAGAAGAAAAAAAATTTCATTCCTATCCGTTCGAACCCGACCCGAGTTACAAAATTCAAAAATAAATGCAAAAAAATTTTAAAAAATTAAAAAACATCATCCAGGCTTCATTTCAAGATGAAACGAGTCAGGATAGGCCGAAAAATAGAGAAGAAAAAAAATTTCATTCCTATCCGTTCGAACCCGACCCGAGTTACAAAATTAAAAAATAATTGCAAAAAAATTTTAAAAATTTAGAAACATTATCCAGGCTTCATTTCAAGACGAAACGGGTCTGGACAGGTCGAAAAATAGAGAACAAAAAAAATTTCATTCCTATCCGTTCGAACCGGACCCGAGTTAGAAAATTCAAAAAGAAATGCAAAAAAATTTTAAAAATTAAAAAACATCATCCAGGATTCATTTCAATATGAAACGGGACAGGAGAGGCCGAAAAATAGGGAGGAAAAAAAATTTCATTCCTATCTGTTCGAACCCGACCCGAGTTAAAAAATTCAAAAATAAATGCAAAAAAATTTTAAAAATTAAAAAACATCATCCAGGCTTCATTTCAATATGAAACGGGTCAGGACAGGCCAAAAAATAGAGAAAAAAAAAATTTCATTCCTATCCGTTCGAACCCGACCCGAGTTACAAAATTCAAAAATAATTGCAAAAAAATTTTTAGAAATTAAAAAACATCATCCAGGCTTCATTTCAAGATGAAACGGGTCAGGATAGGCCGAAAAATAGAGAAGCAAAAAAATTTCATTCCTATCCGTTCGAACCCGACCCGAGTTACAAAATTCAAAAACATATGCAAAAAAATTTTTAAAAATTAAAAAACATCATCCAGGCTTAATTTTAAGATGAAACGGGTCAGGATAGACCGAAAAATAGAGAAGCAAAAAAATTTCATTCCTATCCGTTCGAACCCGACCCGAGTTACAAAATTAAAAAATAAATGCAAAAAAAAATTTCAAAAAATTAAAAAAACATCATCCAAGCTTCATTTCAAAATGAAACGGGTCAGGATAGGCCGAAAATAAGAGAAGAAATAAAAATTTCATTCCTATCGTCGAACCCGAACCCGAGTTACAAAATTCAAAAAATAAATGCAAAAAAAATTTTTTAAAAATTGAAAAAACATCATCCAGGCTTCATTTCAAGATGAAACGGGTTCAGGATAGGGCCGAAAATTGTGAAGAAAAAATTTCATTCCTATCCGTATCGAACTTGGAGCCCGAGTTACAAAAATTCAAAAATAATTGAAAAAAAATTTTAAAAATTTAGAAACATTATCCAGGCTTCATTTCAAGACGAAACGGGTCTGGACAGGTCGAAAAATAGAGAACAAAAAAAATTTCATTCCTATCCGTTCGAACCCGACCCGAGTTAGAAAATTCAAAAAGAAATGCAAAAAAATTTTAAAAATTAAAAAACATCATCCAGGATTCATTTCAATATGAAACGGGAAAGGATAGGCCGAAAAATAGAGAGGAAAAAAAATTTCATTCCTATCCGTTCGAACCCCGACGCCGACTTAGAAAATTCAAAATAAATGCAAAAAAATTTTAAAAATTAAAAAACATCATTCAGGTTTCATTTCAAGACGAAACGGGAGAAGACCGGCCAAAAAATAGAGTATAAAAAAAATTTCTTTCCTATCCATTCAAACCCGACCCGAGTTAGAGAATTCAAAAATAAATGCAAAAAAATTCTAAAAAAGAAAAAACATCATGCCGGCTTCATTTCAAGGCGAAACAAGTCAGGATAGGCCGAAAAATAGAGAACAAAAAAATTTCCTTCCTATCCGTTCGAACCCGACCCAGGTTAGAAAATTCAAAATAAAAGCAAAAAAATTTTAAAAATTAAAAAACATCAATCTAGACTTGATTTCAAGAGGAGACGGGTAAGAATAGGGGCCCAAAAATAGAGAAGAAAAAAAAAATCTTTCCTTTCCGTTCGATACCCGACGAGATAAAAAATTCAAATAATAAATGCAAATAAAATTTTAAAAAATTAAAAAACCTTATCCAGGCAATCATTTCAAGATGAAAACGGGTAAGAATAGGCCGAAAAATAAAGAAGAAAAAAAATTTCATTCCTATCCGTTCGAACCCGACCCGAGTTAAAAAATTCAAAAATAAATGCAAAAACATTTTAAAAATTAAAAAACATCATCCGGGCTTCATTTCAAGATGAAACGGGACAGGATAGGCCGAAAAATAGAGAAAAAAAAAATTTTGTTCCTATCCGTTCGAACCCGACCCGATTTACAAAATTCAAAAATAATTGCAAAAAAATTTTAAAAATTAAAAAACATCATCCAGGCTTCATTTCAAGATGAAACGGGTCTAGGCCGAAAAATAGAGAAGAAAAAAAATTTCATTCCTATCCGTTCGAACTCGACCCGAGTTATAAAATTCAAAAATAAATGCAAAAAAATTTTAAAAATTAAAAAAGATCGTCTAGGCTTCATTTCAATATTAAACGGATCAGGATAGAACGAAAAATAAAGAAGAAAAAAAAATTTCATTCCTACCCGTTCGAACCCGACCCAAGTTAAAAAATTCAAAAATAAATGCAAAAAAATTTTCAAAATTAAAAAACATCATCCAGGCTTCATTTGAATATGAAACGGGTCAGGAGAGGCCAAAAAATAAAGAAGAAAAAAATTTCATTCCTATCCGTTCGAACTCGACCCGAGTTACACAATTCAAAAATAAATGCAAAAAAATTTTAAAAATTAAAAAACATCATCCAGGCTTCATTTCAAAATGAAACGGGTCAGGATAGGCCGAAAAATAGAGAAGAAAAAAAATTTCATTCCTATCCGTTCGAACCCGACCCGAGTTACAAAATTCAAAAATAAATGCAAAAAAATTTTTTAAAAATTAAAAAACATCATCCAGGCTTCATTTCAATATGAAACGGGTCAGGATAGGCCGAAAAATAGAGAAGCAAAAAAATTTCATTCCTATCCGTTCGAACCCGACCCGAGTTACAAAATTAAAAAATAAATGCAAAAAAATTTTAAAAATTAAAAAACATCATCCAGGCTACATTTCAAAATGAAACGGCTCAGGATAGGCCGAAAAATAGAGAAGAAAAAAAATTTCATTCCTATCCGTTCGAACCCGACCCGAGTTACAAAATTCAAAAATAAATGCATAAAAATTTTAAAAAATTAAAAAACATCATCCAGGCTTCATTTCAAGATGAAACGAGTCAGGATAGGCCGAAAAATAGAGAAGAAAAAAAATTTCATTCCTATCCGTTCGAACCCGACCCGAGTTACAAAATTCAAAAATAATTGCAAAAAAATTTTAAAAATTTAGAAACATTATCCAGGCTTCATTTCAAGACGAAACGGGTCTGGACAGGTCGAAAAATAGAGAACAAAAAAAATTTCATTCCTATCCGTTCGAACCGGACCCGAGTTAGAAAATTCAAAAAGAAATGCAAAAAAATTTTAAAAATTAAAAAACATCATCCAGGATTCATTTCAATATGAAACGGGACAGGAGAGGCCGAAAAATAGGGAGGAAAAAAAATTTCATTCCTATCCGTTCGAACCCGACCCGAGTTAAAAAATTCAAAAATAAATGCAAAAAAATTTTAAAAATTAAAAAACATCATCCAGGCTTCATTTCAATATGAAACGGGTCAGGACAGGCCAAAAAATAGAGAAAAAAAAATTTCATTCCTATCCGTTCGAACCCGACCCGAGTTACAAAATTCAAAAATAAATGCAAAAAAATTTTTAAAATTTAAAAACATCATCCAGGCTTCATTTCAAGAGGAAACGGGTAAGGATAGGCTGAAAAATAGAGAACTAAAAAAATTTCACTCCTATCCGTTTGAACCCGTCCCGAGTTACAAAATTAAAAAATAAATGCAAAAAAATTTTGAAAATTAAAAAACATCATCCAGGATTCATTTCAATACGAAACGGGTCAGGACAAGCGAAAAAATAGAGAAGAAAAAAAATTTCATTCCTATCCGTACGAACCCGACCCGAGTTACAAAATTCAAAAATAAATGCAAAAAAATTTTAAAAAAAAAACATCATCCAGGCTTCATTTCAAGATGAAACGGGTCAGGATAGGCCGAAAAATAGAGAAGCAAAAAAATTTCATTCCTATCCGTTCGAACCCGACCCGAGTTACAAAATTCAAAAATAAATGCAAAAAAATTTTTAAAAATTAAAAAACATCATCCAGGCTTCATTTCAAGATGAAACGGGTCAGGATAGGCCAAAAAATAGAGAAGCAAAAAAATTTCATTCCTATCCGTTCGAACCCGACCCGAGTTACAAAATTAAAAAATAAATGCAAAAAAATTTTAAAAATTAAAAAACATCATCCAGACTACATTTCAAAATGAGACGGGTCAGGATAGGCCGAAAAATAGAGAAGAAAAAAAATTTCATTCCTATCCGTTCGAACCCGACCCGAGTGTCAAAATTCAAAAATAAATGCAAAAATATTTTTAAAAATTAAAAAACATCATCCAGGCTTCATTTCAAGATGAAACGGGTCAGGATAGGCCGAAAAATGGAGAAGAAAAAAAATTTCATTCCTATCCGTCCGAACCCGACCCGAGTTACAAAATTCAAAAATAATTGCAAAAAAATTTTTAAAAATTAAAAAACATCATCCAGGCTTCATTTCAAGATGAGACGGGTCAGGATAGGCCGAAAAATAGAGAAGCAAAAAAATTTCATTCCTATCCGATCGAACCCGACCCGAGTTACAAATTCAAAAATATATGCAAAAAAATTTTTAAAAATTAAAAAACATCATCCAGGCTTAATTTCAAGATGAAACGGGTCAGGATAGACCGAAAAATAGAGAAGCAAAAAAATTTCATTCCTATAGGTTCGAACCCGACCTGAGTTACAAAATTAAAAAATAAATGCAAAAAAATTTTAAAAATTAAAAAACATCATCCAAGCTTCATTTCAAAATGAAACGGGTCAGGATAGGCCGAAAAATAGAGAAGAATAAAAATTTCATTCCTATCCGTTCGAACCCGACCCGAGTTACAAAATTCAAAAATAAATGCAAAAAAATTTTTAAAAATTGAAAAACATCATCCAGGCTTCATTTCAAGATGAAACGGGTCAGGATAGGCCGAAAAATTGTGAAGAAAAAAAATTTCATTCCTATCCGTTCGAACTTGACCCGAGTTACAAAATTCAAAAATAATTGCAAAAAAATTTTAAAAATTTAGAAACATTATCCAGGCTTCATTTCAAGACGAAACGGGTCTGGACAGGTCGAAAAATAGAGAACAAAAAAAATTTCATTCCTATCCGTTCGAACCCGACCCGAGTTAGAAAATTCAAAAAGAAATGCAAAAAAATTTTAAAAATTAAAAAACATCATCCAGGATTCATTTCAATATGAAACGGGACAGGATAGGCCGAAAAATAGAGAGGAAAAAAAATTTCATTCCTATCCGTTCGAACCCGACCCGACTTAAAAAATTCAAAAATAAATGCAAAAAAATTTTAAAAATTAAAAAACATCATCCAGGCTTCATTTCAATATGAAACGGGTCAGGACAGGCCAAAAAATAGAGAACAAAAAAAATTTCATTCCTATCCGTTCGAACCCGACCCGAGTTACAAAATTCAAAAAAAAAAATGCAAAAAAAATTTAAAAATTAAAAAACATCATCCAGGCTTCATTTCAAGATGAAACGGGTTAGGATAGGCCGAAAAATAGAGAAGAAAAAAAATTTCATTCCTATCCGTTCGAACCCGACCCGAGTCACAAAATTCAAAAATAAATGCAAAAAAATTTTAAAAATTAAAAAACATCATCTAGACTTGATTTCAAGAGGAGACGGGTAAGAATAGGCCCAAAAATAGAGAAGAAAAAAAAAAATCTTTCCTTTCCGTTCGAACCCGACCCGAGATAAAAAATTCAAAAATAAATGCAAAAAAATTTTAAAAATTAAAAAACCTTATCCAGGCATCATTTCAAGATGAAACGGGTAAGAATAGGCCGAAAAATAGAGAAGAAAAAAAATTTCATTCCTATCCGTTCGAACCCGACCCGAGTTAAAAAATTCAAAAATAAATGCAAAAACATTTTAAAAATTAAAAAACATCATCCGGGCTTCATTTCAAGATGAAACGGGACAGGATAGGCCGAAAAATAGAGAAAAAAAAAATTTTGTTCCTATCCGTTCGAACCCGACCCGATTTACAAAATTCAAAAATAATTGCAAAAAAATTTTAAAAATTAAAAAACATCATCCAGGCTTCATTTCAAGATGAAACGGGTCTAGGCCGAAAAATAGAGAAGAAAAAAAATTTCATTCCTATCCGTTCGAACTCGACCCGAGTTATAAAATTCAAAAATAAATGCAAAAAAATTTTAAAAATTAAAAAAGATCGTCTAGGCTTCATTTCAATATTAAACGGATCAGGATAGAACGAAAAATAAAGAAGAAAAAAAAATTTCATTCCTACCCGTTCGAACCCGACCCAAGTTAAAAAATTCAAAAATAAATGCAAAAAAATTTTCAAAATTAAAAAACATCATCCAGGCTTCATTTGAATATGAAACGGGTCAGGAGAGGCCAAAAAATAAAGAAGAAAAAAATTTCATTCCTATCCGTACGAACTCGACCCGAGTTACACAAATTCAAAAATAAATGCAAAAAAATTTTAAAAATTAAAAAACATCATCCAGGCTTCATTTCAAAATGAAACGGGTCAGGATAGGCCGAAAAATAGAGAAGCAAAAAAATTTCATTCCTATCCGTGTCGAACCCGACCCGAGTTACAAAATTCAAAATAATGCAAAAAAATTTTAAAATTAAAAACATTCCAGCTTCATTTCAATATGAAACGGGTCAGGATAGGCCGAAATAAAGAAGCAAAAAAATTTCATTCCTATCCGTTCGACCCCGACCCGAGTTACAAAATTAAAAAATAAATGCAAAAAAATTTTAAAAATTAAAAAACATCATCCAGGCTACATTTCAAAATGAAACGGGTCAGGATAGGCCGAAAAATAGAGAAGAAAAAAAATTTCATTCCTATCCGTTCGAACCCGACCCGAGTTACAAAATTCAATAATAAATGCAAAAAAATTTTAAAAAATTAAAAAACATCATCCAGGCTTCATTTCAAGATGAAACGAGTCAGGATAGGCCGAAAAATAGAGAAGAAAAAAAATTTCATTCCTATCCGTTCGAACCCGACCCGAGTTACAAAATTCAAAAATAAATGCAAAAAAATTTTAAAAAATTAAAAAACATCATCCAGGCTTCATTTCAAGATGAAACGAGTCAGGATAGGCCGAAAAATAGAGAAGAAAAAAAATTTCATTCCTATCCGTTCGAACCCGACCCGAGTTACAAAATTCAAAAATAATTGCAAAAAAATTTTAAAAATTTAGAAACATTATCCAGGCTTCATTTCAAGACGAAACGGGTCTGGACAGGTCGAAAAATAGAGAACAAAAAAAATTTCATTCCTATCCGTTCGAACCGGACCCGAGTTAGAAAATTCAAAAAGAAATGCAAAAAAATTTTAAAAATTAAAAAACATCATCCAGGATTCATTTCAATATGAAACGGGACAGGAGAGGCCGAAAAATAGGGAGGAAAAAAAATTTCATTCCTATCCGTTCGAACCCGACCCGAGTTAAAAAATTCAAAAATAAATGCAAAAAAATTTTAAAAATTAAAAAACATCATCCAGGCTTCATTTCAATATGAAACGGGTCAGGACAGGCCAAAAAATAGAGAAAAAAAAATTTCATTCCTATCCGTTCGAACCCGACCCGAGTTACAAAATTCAAAAATAAATGCAAAAAAATTTTTAAAATTTAAAAACATCATCCAGGCTTCATTTCAAGAGGAAACGGGTAAGGATAGGCTGAAAAATAGAGAACTAAAAAAATTTCACTCCTATCCGTTTGAACCCGTCCCGAGTTACAAAATTAAAAAATAAATGCAAAAAAATTTTGAAAATTAAAAAACATCATCCAGGATTCATTTCAATAAGAAACGGGTCAGGACAAGCGAAAAAATAGAGAAGAAAAAAAATTTCATTCCTATCCGTTCGAACCCGACCCGAGTTACAAAATTCAAAAATAAATGCAAAAAAATTTTTAAAAATTAAAAAACATCATCCAGGCTTCATTTCAAGATGAAACGGTCAGGATAGGCCGAAAACTAGAGAAGCAAAAAAATTTCATTTCCTATCGTTCGAACCCGACCCGAGTTACAAAAATTCAAAAATTAATGCAAAAAAAATTTTTAAAAATTAAAAAACATCATCCAGGCTTCATTTCAAGATGAACGGTCAGATAGGACCGAAAAATGAGAAGCAAAAAATTTCATTCTATCCGTTCAACCCGACCCGAGTTACAAATTAAAAAATAAATGGCAAAAAAAATTAAAAATTAAAAAAAACATCATCCAGACACATTCAAAAATGAGACGGGTCAGGATAGGCCGAAAATAAAGAGAAAAAAAATTTCATTCCTATCGTTTCGAACCCGACCCGAGTGTCCAAAATTCAAATAATGCAAAAAAAATTTTTAACAATCAAAAAAAACATCATCCAGGCTTCATTCAAGATGGAACGGTCCAGGAAGGCCGAAAAATAGAGAAGAAAAAAAATTTTTCCTATCCGTTCGAACCCGACCCGTGTTACAAAATTCAAAAATAATTGCAAAAAAATTTTTAAAAATTAAAAAACATCATCCAGGCTTCATTTCAAGATGAAACGGGTCAGGATAGGCCGAAAAATAGAGAAGCAAAAAAATTTCATTCCTATCCGTTCGAACCCGACCCGAGTTACAAAATTCAAAAATATATGCAAAAAAATTTTTAAAAATAAAAAAACATCATCCAGGCTTAATTTCAAGATGAAACGGGTCAGGATAGACCGAAAAATAGAGAAGAAAAAAAAAATCTTTCCTTTCCGTTCGAACCCGACCCGAGATAAAAAATTCAAAAATAAATGCAAAAAAATTTTAAAAATTAAAAAACCTTATCCAGGCATCATTTCAAGATGAAACGGGTAAGAATAGGCCGAAAAATAGAGAAGAAAAAAAATTTCATTCCTATCCGTTCGAACCCGACCCGAGTTAAAAAATTCAAAAATAAATGCAAAAACATTTTAAAAATTAAAAAACATCATCCGTGCTTCATTTCAAGATGAAACGGGACAGGATAGGCCGAAAAATAGAGAAAAAAAAAATTTTGTTCCTATCCGTTCGAACCCGACCCGATTTACAAAATTCAAAAATAATTGCAAAAAAATTTTAAAAATTAAAAAACATCATCCAGGCTTCATTTCAAGATGAAACGGGTCTAGGCCGAAAAATAGAGAAGAAAAAAAATTTCATTCCTATCCGTTCGAACTCGACCCGAGTTATAAAATTCAAAAATAAATGCAAAAAAATTTTAAAAATTAAAAAAGATCGTCTAGGCTTCATTTCAATATTAAACGGATCAGGATAGAACGAAAAATAAAGAAGAAAAAAAAATTTCATTCCTACCCGTTCGAACCCGACCCAAGTTAAAAAATTCAAAAATAAATGCAAAAAAATTTTCAAAATTAAAAAACATCATCCAGGCTTCATTTGAATATGAAACGGGTCAGGAGAGGCCAAAAAATAAAGAAGAAAAAAATTTCATTCCTATCCGTACGAACTCGACCCGAGTTACACAATTCAAAAATAAATGCAAAAAAATTTTAAAAATTAAAAAACATCATCCAGGCTTCATTTCAAAATGAAACGGGTCAGGATAGGCCGAAAAATAGAGAAGCAAAAAAATTTCATTCCTATCCGTTCGAACCCGACCCGAGTTACAAAATTCAAAAATAAATGCAAAAAAATTTTTAAAAATTAAAAAACATCATCCAGGCTTCATTTCAAGATGAAACGGGTCAGGATAGGCCGAAAAATAGAGAAGCAAAAAAATTTCATTCCTATCCGTTCGAACCCGACCCGAGTTACAAAATTAAAAAATAAATGCAAAAAAATTTTAAAAATTAAAAAACATCATCCAGGCTACATTTCAAAATGAAACGGGTCAGGATAGGCCGAAAAATAGAGAAGAAAAAAAATTTCATTCCTATCCGTTCGAACCCGACCCGAGTTACAAAATTCAAAAATAAATGCATAAAAATTTTAAAAAATTAAAAAACATCATCCAGGCTTCATTTCAAGATGAAACGAGTCAGGATAGGCCGAAAAATAGAGAAGAAAAAAAATTTCATTCCTATCCGTTCGAACCCGACCCGAGTTACAAAATTCAAAAATAATTGCAAAAAAATTTTAAAAATTTAGAAACATTATCCAGGCTTCATTTCAAGACGAAACGGGTCTGGACAGGTCGAAAAATAGAGAACAAAAAAAATTTCATTCCTATCCGTTCGAACCGGACCCGAGTTAGAAAATTCAAAAAGAAATGCAAAAAAATTTTAAAAATTAAAAAACATCATCCAGGATTCATTTCAATATGAAACGGGACAGGAGAGGCCGAAAAATAGGGAGGAAAAAAAATTTCATTCCTATCCGTTCGAACCCGACCCGAGTTAAAAAATTCAAAAATAAATGCAAAAAAATTTTAAAAATTAAAAAACATCATCCAGGCTTCATTTCAATATGAAACGGGTCAGGACAGGCCAAAAAATAGAGAAAAAAAAAATTTCATTCCTATCCGTTCGAACCCGACCCGAGTTACAAAATTCAAAAATAAATGCAAAAAAATTTTTAAAATTTAAAAACATCATCCAGGCTTCATTTCAAGAGGAAACGGGTAAGGATAGGCTGAAAAATAGAGAACTAAAAAAATTTCACTCCTATCCGTTTGAACCCGTCCCGAGTTACAAAATTAAAAAATAAATGCAAAAAAATTTTGAAAATTAAAAAACATCATCCAGGATTCATTTCAATACGAAACGGGTCAGGACAAGCGAAAAAATAGAGAAGAAAAAAAATTTCATTCCTATCCGTACGAACCCGACCCGAGTTACAAAATTCAAAAATAAATGCAAAAAAATTTTAAAAAATTAAAAAACATCATCCAGGCTTCATTTCAAGATGAAACGGGTCAGGATAGGCCGAAAAATAGAGAAGCAAAAAAATTTCATTCCTATCCGTTCGAACCCGACCCGAGTTACAAAATTCAAAAATAAATGCAAAAAAATTTTAAAAATTAAAAAACATCATCCAGGCTTCATTTCAAGATGAAACGGGTCAGGATAGGCCGAAAAATAGAGAAGAAAAAAAATTTCATTCCTATCCGTTCGAACCCGACCCGAGTTACAAAATTAAAAAATAAATGCAAAAAAATTTTAAAAATTAAAAAACATCATCCAGGCTTCATTTCAAGATGAAACGGGTCAGGATAGGCCGAAAAATAGAGAAGAAAAAAAATTTCATTCCTATCCGTTCGAACCCGACCCGAGTTACAAAATTCAAAAAAATAATTGCAAAAAAATTTTTAAAAAATAAAAAACATCATCCAGGCTTCATTTCAAGATGAAACGGGTCAGGATAGGCCGAAAATAGAGAAGCAAAAAAATTCATTCTATCCGTCGAACCCGACCCTGTTGAAAATCAAAAAGAAATGCAAAAAATTTTAAAAATTTAAAAACATCATCCAGGAGCATTTCAAGATGAAACGGGACAGGATAAGCCGAAAAATAGAGAAGCAAAAAAATTTCATTCCTATCCGTTCGAACCCGACCCGAGTTACAAAATTCAAAAATAATGCAAAAAAATTTTTAAAAATTAAAAAACATCATCCAGGCTTCATTTCAAGATGAAACGGGTCAGGATAGGCCGAAAAATAGAGAAGAAAAAAAATTTCATTCCTATCCGTTCGAACCCGACCCGAGTTACAAAATTCAAAAATAAATGCAAAAAAATTTTAAAAATTAAAAAACATCATCCAGCTTCATTTCAAAATGAAACGGGTCAGGATAGGCCGAAAAATTGAGAAGAATAAAAATTCCATTCCTATCCGTTTGAACCCGACCCGGTTACAAATTCAAAAAATAAATGCAAAAAAAAATTATAAAAAATTGAAAAACATCATCCAGCTTCATTCTCAAGATGAAACGGCGTCGGATAGGAAAAATTGATGAAGAACAAAAAATTTCATTCCTACCGTTCGAACTTGACACCGAGTTACACAAATTCAAAAAATAATTGCAAAAAAATTTTAAAAACTTTAGAAACAATCCCAGGCTGTCAGTATTTCAAGAACGAAACGGGTCTGGACAGGTCGAAAATAGAGAACCAAAAAAAAATTCTATTTCCTACCGTTCGCAACCGACCCGAGTTAGGAAAATTCACAAAGAAAATTGCACAAAATTTTACAAAATTAAAAAAACTCATCCAGATTCATTTCAATATAAACGGGACAGGATAGCGCCGAAAAATAGGAGGAAAAAAATTTCATTCCTATCCGATTCGAACTCCGGACCCGACTTAAAAAATTCGAAAAATTAAATGCAAAAAAATTTTAAATTAAAAACATCATCGCAGGCTTGCATTTCAATATGAAACGGGTCAGGACAGGCCAAAAATTAGAGAACAAAAAAATTTCATTCCTATCCGTTCGAACCGACCCCGAGTTACAAAATTCAAAAAAAAAAATTGCACAAAAAAAAGTTTAAAAATTAAAAAACATCATCAGGCCGAAAAAAGATAGGCTAAATAATAGAGGAAAAAAATCATCCTACCGCGAACCCCGATCCGCGAGTCACAAAATTCAAAAATAAATGCAAAAAAATTTTAAAAATTAAAAAACATCATCTAGACTTGATTTCAAGAGGAGACGGGTAAGAATAGGCCCAAAAATAGAGAAGAAAAAAAAATCTTTCCTTTCCGTTCGAACCCGACCCGAGATAAAAAATTCAAAAATAAATGCAAAAAAATTTTAAAAATTAAAAAACCTTATCCAGGCATCATTTCAAGATGAAACGGGTAAGAATAGGCCGAAAAATAGAGAAGAAAAAAAATTTCATTCCTATCCGTTCGAACCCGACCCGAGTTAAAAAATTCAAAAATAAATGCAAAAACATTTTAAAAATTAAAAAACATCATCCGGGCTTCATTTCAAGATGAAACGGGACAGGATAGGCCGAAAAATAGAGAAAAAAAAAATTTTGTTCCTATCCGTTCGAACCCGACCCGATTTACAAAATTCAAAAATAATTGCAAAAAAATTTTAAAAATTAAAAAACATCATCCAGGCTTCATTTCAAGATGAAACGGGTCTAGGCCGAAAAATAGAGAAGAAAAAAAATTTCATTCCTATCCGTTCGAACTCGACCCGAGTTATAAAATTCAAAAATAAATGCAAAAAAATTTTAAAAATTAAAAAAGATCGTCTAGGCTTCATTTCAATTTTAAACGGATCAG
>NW_022155234.1:0-14085 GCF_001633185.2 Quercus lobata | reverse complement strand
CGGGCCAGGATAGGCCGAAAAATAGAGAACAAAAATAATTTCCTTCCTACCCGCTCGAAACTGGCCCGAGTTCGAAAATTCAAAAATAAACGTAAAAAAATTTTAAAAATTAAAAAACATCATCCAGGCTTCATTTCAAAACGAAACGGGTAAGGACAGGCCGAAAAATTGAGAACAAAAATAATTTCCTTCCTATCCGTTCGAACCCGACCCGAGCTAGAAAATTCAAAAAATAAATGCAAAAAAATTTTAAAAATTAAAAAACATCATCCAGCCTTCATTTGAAGACGAAAAAGATCAGCACAGGCCGAAAAATCGGGGACAAAAAAAATTTCCTTCCTATCTGTTGGAACCCGACACGAGTTAGAAAATTCAAAAATAAATGCAAAAAAATTTTAAAAATTAAAAAACATCATCCAGGCTTCATTTCAAGACGAAACGGGTCAGGACAGGCCGAAAAATTGAGAACAAAAATAATTTCCTTCCTATCCGTTCGAACCCGACCTGAGATAGAAAATTCAAAAAATAAATGCAAAAAAATTTTAAAAATTAAAAAATATCATCCAGGCTTCATTTCAAGACGAAACGGGTCAGGACAGTGCAAAAAATTAAGAACAAAAATAATTTCCTTCCTATCCGTTCGAACCCAACCCGAGTTAGAAAATTTAAAAAATAAATGCAAAAAAATTCTAAAAATTAAAAAACATCATCCAGGGTTCATTTCAAGACCATACGGGCCAGGATATGCCGAAAAATAGAGAACAAAAATAGTTTCCTTCCGACCCGTTCGAACTCGGCCCGAGTTAGAAAATTCGAAAATGAATGCAAAAAAATTTTAAAAATTAAAAAACATCATCCAGGCTTCATTTTAAGACGTAACGGGTCAGGACAGGCCGAAAAATTTAGAACAAAAATAATTTCCTTCCTATCCGTTCGAGCCCGACCCGAGTTAGAAAATTTAAAAAAAATGCAAAATAACTTTAAAAATTAAAAAACATCATCCAGGCTTCTTTAAAGACGAAACGGGTCAGGACAGCCAAAATTGAGAACAAAAATGTTTCCTTCCGACCCGTTCAACTCGGCCCAGAGAGTTCGAAAATTTCAAAAAAAAAATGCAAAATACTTTAAAAATTTAAAAACTCATCCAGGTTCATTTAAAGACGAAACGGGTCAGGACAGGCAAAAAATGAGAACAAAAATAATTTCCTTCCTATCCGTTCAACCGACCTGAATTAGAAAATCAAAAAATAAATGCAAAAAAATTTTAAAAATTAAAAAACATCATTCAGGCTTCATTTCAACACGAAACGGGTCAAGACAGGCCGAAAAATCGAGAACGAAAAAAATTTCCTTCCTATCCTTTCAAACCCGACACGAGTTAGAAAATTCAAAAATAAATGCAAAATAATTTTACAAATTAAAAAACATCATCCAGGCTTCATTTCAAGACGAAAGGGGTCAGGACAGGCCGAACAATTGAGAACAAAAATAATTTCCTTCCTATCCGTTCGAACCCGACCCGAGCTAGAAAATTCAAAAAATAAATGCAAAAAAATTTTAAAAATTAAAAAACATCATTCAGGCTTCATTTCAAGACGAAACGGGTCTGCACAGGCCGAAAAATCGAGAACAAAAATAATTTCCTTCCCACCCGTTCGAACCCGGGCCAAGTTAGAAAATTCGAAAATAAATGCAAAAAAAATTCTAAAAATTAAAAAACATAATCTAGGGTTCATTTCAAGACCATATGGGCCAGGATAGGCCGAAAAATAGAAAGCAAAATTAATTTCCTTCCTACCCGTTCGAACCCGGCCCGATTTAGAAAATTCAAAAATAAATGAAAAATAATTTTAAAAATTAAAAAACATCATCCAGGCTTCATTTCAAGACGAAACGGGTTAGGACAGGCCGAACAATTGAGAACAAAAATAATTTCCTTCCTATCCGGTCGAACCCGACCCGAGCTAGAAAATTCAAAAAATAAATACAAAGAAATTTTAAAAATTAAAAAACATCATTCAGGCTTCATTTCCAGACGAAACGGGTCAGCACAGGCTGAAAAATCGAGAACAAAAAAAATTTCTTTCCTATCCATTCGGACCCGACACGAGTTAGAAAATTCAAAAAATAAATGCAAAAAAATTTTAAAAATTAAAAAATATCATCCAGGGTTCATTTAAAGACGAAACGGGTCAGGACAGGCCGAAAAATTGAGAACAAAAATAATTTCCTTCCTATCCGTTCGAACCCGACCCGAGCTAGAAAATTCAAAAAATAAATTGAAAAAAAATTCTAAAAATTAAAAAATATCATCCAGGGTCCATTTCAAGACCATACAGGCCAGGATAGGCCGAAAAATAGAGAACAAAAATAATTTCCTTCCTACCCGTTCGAACCCGGCCCGAGTTACAAAATTCGAAAAAACATGCAAAAAAATTTTAAAAATTAAAAAGCATCATCCAGGCTTCATTTGAAGACAAAACGGGTCTGGACACACCAAAAAATTGAGAACAAAAATAATTTCCTTCCTACCCTTTCGAACCCGGGCCGAGTTAGAAAATTCGAAAATAAATGCAAAAAAATTCTAAAAAATAAAAAATATCATCCAGGGTTCATTTCATGACCATGCGGGCCAGGATAGGCCGAAGAATAGAGAACAAAAATAATTTCCTTCCTACCCGTTCGAACCCGGCCCGAGTTAGAAAATTCGAAAATAAATGCAAAAAAATTTTAAAAATTAAAAAACATCATCCAGGCTTCATTTCAAGACGAAACGGTTCAGGACAGACCGAAAAATTGATAACAAAAATAATTTCCTTCCTACCCGTTCGAACCCGGGCCGAGTTAGAAAATTCGAAAATAAATGCAAAAAAATTTCTAAAAATTAAAAAACATCATCCAGGATTCATTTCAAGACCATACGGGCCAGGATAGGCCGAAAAATAGAGAGCAAAATTAATTTCCTTCCTAACCGTTCGGACCCGGCCCGAGTTAGAAAATTCTAAAATGAATGCAAAATAATTTTAAAAATGAAAAAACATCATCCAGGCTTCATTTCAAGACGAAACGGGTCAGGACAGGCCGAAAAATTGAGAACAAAAATAATTTCCTTCCTATCTTTTCAAACCCGACACGTGTTAGAAAATTCAAAAATAAATGCAAAATAATTTTACAAATTGAAAAACATCATCCAGGCTTCATTTCAAGACGAAACGGGTCAGGACAGGCCGAACAATTGAGAACAAAAATAATTTCCTTCCTATCCGTTCGAACCCGACCCGAGCTAGAAAATTCAAAAAATAAATCCAAAAAAATTTTAAAAATTAAAAAACATCATTCAGGCTTCATTTCAAGACGAAACGGGTCAGGACAGGCCGAACAATTGAGAACAAAAATAATTTCCTTCCTATCCGTTCGAACCCGACCCGAGCTAGAAAACTCAAAAAATAAATGCAAAAAAATTTTAAAAATTAAAAGCATCATCCAGGCTTCATTTCAAGATGAAAAAGATCGGCACAGGCCGAAAAATCGAGGACAAAAAAAATTTTCTTCCTATCTGTTGGAACCCGACACGAGTTAGAAAATTCAAAAATAAATGCATAAAAATTTTAAAAATTAAAAAACATCATCCAGGCTTCATTTCAAGACGAAACGGGTCAGGACAGGCCGAAAAATTGAGAACAAAAATAATTTCCTTCCAATCCGTTCGAACCCGACCCGAGATAGAAATTCAAAAAATAAAATGCAAAAAAATTTTAAAAATTAAAAAACATCATCAGGCTTCATTTTCAGGACGAAACGGGTCAGGAACAGGGCAAAAAATTAGAACAAAAATAATTCCTTTCCTATCTGTTCGAACCCAAAAACCCGAGTAGAAAAATTAAAAAATAAATGCAAAATAATTCTAAAACATTAAAAACATCATCCAGGGTTTCATTTCAAGACCATACGGGCCAGGATATGCGAAAAATAGAGAACAAAAATAGTTTCCTTCGACCCGTTCGAACTCGGCCCGAGTTAGAAAATTCGAAAATGAATGCAAAAAAATTTTAAAAATTAAAAAACATCATCCAGGCTTCATTTCAAGACGAAACGGGTCAGGACAGGCCGAAAAATTTAGAACAAAAATAATTTCCTTCCTATCCGTTCGAGCCCGACCCGAGTTAGAAAATTTAAAAAAAATGCAAAATAACTTTAAAAATTAAAAAACATCATCCAGGCTTCATTTAAAGACGAAACGGGTCAGGACAGGCCAAAAAATTGAGAACAAAAATAATTTCCTTCCTATCCGTTCGAACCCGACCTGAATTAGAAAATTAAAAAAAAATACAAAATAATTTTAACAATTAAAAAACATCATCCAGGCTTCATTTCAAGACAAAACGGGTCAAGACAGGCCGAAAAATCGAGAACGAAAAAAATTTCCTTCCTATCCTTTCAAACCCGACACGAGTTAGAAAATTCAAAAATAAATGAAAAATAATTTTACAAATTAAAAAACATCATCCAGGCTTCATTTCAAGACGAAACGGGTCAGGACAGGCCGAACAATTGAGAACAAAAATAATTCCCTTCCTATCCGTTCGAACCCGACCCGAGCTAGAAAATTCAAAAAATAATTGCAAAAAAATTTTAAAAATTAAAAAACATCATTCAGGCTTCATTTCAAGACGAAACGGGTCTGCACAGGCCGAAAAATCGAGAACAAAAATAATTTCCTTCCCACCCGTTCGAACCCGGGCCGAGTTAGAAAATTCGAGAATAAATGCAAAAAAAATTCTAAAAATTAAAAAACATCATCTAGGCTTCATTTCAAGACCATATGGGCCAGGATAGGCCGAAAAATAGAAAGCAAAATTAATTTCCTTCCTACCCGTTCGAACCTGGCCCGATTTAGAAAATTCAAAAATAAATGCAAAATCATTTTAAAAATTAAAATACATCATCCAGGCTTCATTTCAAGACGAAACGGGTTAGGACAGGCCGAACAATTGAGAACAAAAATAATTTCCTTCCTATCCGTTCGAACCCGACCCGAGCTAGAAAATTCAAAAAATAAATACAAATAAATTTTAAAAATTAAAAAACATCATTCAGGTTTCATTTCCAGACGAAACGGGTCAGCACAGGCTGAAAAATCGAGAACAAAAAAAATTTCCTTCCTATCCATTAGAACCCGACACGAGTTAGAAAATTCAAAAAATAAATGCAAAAAAATTTTAAAAATTAAAAAATATCATCCAGGCTTCATTTCAAGACGAAACGGGTCAGGACAGGCCGAAAAATTGAGAACAAAAATAATTTCCTTCCTATCCGTTCGAACCCGACCCAAGCTAGAAAATTCAAAAAATAAATTGAAAAAAAATTCTAAAAATTAAAAAATATCATCCAGGGTCCATTTCAAGACCATACAGGCCAGGATAGGCCGAAAAATAGAGAACAAAAATAATTTCCTTCCTACCCGTTCGAACCCGGCCCGAGTTAGAAAATTCGAAAAAACATGCAAAAAAATTTTAAAAATTAAAAAACATCATCCAGGCTTCATTTGAAGACAAAACGGGTCTGGACACACCAAAAAATTGAGAACAAAAATAATTTCCTTCCTACCCTTTCGAACCCGGGCCGAGTTAGAAAATTCGAAAATAAATGCAAAAAAATTCTAAAAAATAAAAAATATCATCCAGGGTTCATTTCATGACCATACGGGCCAGGATAGGCCGAAGAATAGAGAACAAAAATAATTTCCTTCCTACCCGTTCGAACCCGGCCCGAGTTAGAAAATTCGAAAATAAATGCAAAAAAATTTTAAAAATTAAAAAACATCATCCAGGCTTCATTTCAAGACGAAACGGTTCAGGACAGACCGAAAAATTGATAACAAAAATAATTTCCTTCCTACCCGTTCGAACCCGGGCCGAGTTAGAAAATTCGAAAATAAATGCAAAAAAAATTCTAAAAATTAAAAAACATCATCCAGGATTCATTTCAAGACCATACGGGCCAGGATAGGCCGAAAAATAGAGAGCAAAATTAATTTCCTTCCTAACCGTTCGGACCCGGCCCGAGTTAGAAAATTCTAAAATGAATGCAAAATAATTTTAAAAATGAAAAAACATCATCCAGGCTTCATTTCAAGACGAAACGGGTCAGGACAGGCCGAAAAATTGAGAACAAAAATAATTTCCTTCCTATCTTTTCAAACCCGACACGTGTTAGAAAATTCAAAAATAAATGCAAAATAATTTTACAAATTGAAAAACATCATCCAGGCTTCATTTCAAGACGAAACGGGTCAGGACAGGCCGAACAATTGAGAACAAAAATAATTTCCTTCCTATCCGTTCGAACCCGACCCGAGCTAGAAAATTCAAAAAATAAATCCAAAAAAATTTTAAAAATTAAAAAACATCATTCAGGCTTCATTTCAAGACGAAACGGGTCAGGACAGGCCGAACAATTGAGAACAAAAATAATTTCCTTCCTATCCGTTCGAACCCGACCCGAGCTAGAAAACTCAAAAAATAAATGCAAAAAAATTTTAAAAATTAAAAGCATCATCCAGGCTTCATTTCAAGACGAAAAAGATCGGCACAGGCCGAAAAATCGAGGACAAAAAAAAATTTCTTCCTATCTGTTGGAACCCGACACGAGTTAGAAAATTCAAAAATAAATGCAAAAAAATTTTAAAAATTAAAAAACATCATCCAGGCTTCATTTCAAGAAGAAAAGGGTCAGGACAGCCCGAAAAATTGAGAACAAAAATAATTTCCTTCCTATCCGTTCGAAGCCGACCCGAGCTAGAAAATTCAAAAAATAAATCCAAAAAAATTTTAAAAATTAAAAAACATCATTCAGGCTTCATTTCAAGACGAAACGGGTCAGGACAGGCCGAACAATTGAGAACAAAAATAATTTCCTTCCTATCCGTTCGAACCCGACCCGAGCTAGAAAATTCAAAAAATAAATGCAAAAAAATTTTAAAAATTAAAAGCATCATCCAGGCTTCATTTCAAGACGAAAAAGATCGGCACAGGCCGAAAAATCGAGGACAAAAAAAATTTTCTTCCGATCTGTTGGAACCCGACACGAGTTAGAAAATTCAAAAATTAATGCAAAAAAATTTTAAAAATTAAAAAACATCATCCAGGCTTCATTTCAAGAAGAAAAGGGTCAGGACAGCCCGAAAAATTGAGAACAAAAATAATTTCCTTCCTATCCGTTCGAAACCGACCCGAGATAGAAAATTAAAAAAATAAATGCAAAAAAATTTTAAAAATTAAAAAACATCATCCAGGCTTCATTTCAAGACGAAAAAGATCGGCACAGGCCGAAAAATCGAGGACAAAAAAAATTTTCTTCCTATCTGTTGGAACCCGACACGAGTTAGAAAATTCAAAAATAAATGCAAAAAAATTTTAAAAATTAAAAAACATCATCCAGGCTTCATTTCAAGACGAAACGGGTCAGGACAGGCCGAAAAATAGAGACCAAAAATAATTTCCTTCCTACCCGTTCGAAACCGGCCCGAGTTCGAAAATTCAAAAATAAATGGAAAAAAATTTTAAAAATTAAATAACATCATCCAGGCTTAATTTCAAGACGAAACGGGTCAGCACAGACCGAAAAATCGAGAACAAAAATAATTTCCTTCCTATCCGTTCGAACCCGACCCGAGATAGAAAATTCAAAAAATAAATGCAAAAAAATTTTAAAAATTAAAAAACATCATCCAGGCTTCATTTCAAGATGAAACGGGTCAGGATAGGGCGAAAAATTGAGAACAAAAATAATTTCCTTCCTACCCGTTCGAACCCGGCCCGAGTTCGAAAATTCTAAAATAAATGCAAAAAAATTTTAAAAATTAAAAAACATCATCCAGGCTTCATTTCAAGACGAAACGGGTCAGGACAGGCCGAAAAATTGAGAACAAAAATAATTTCCTTCCTCTCCGTTCGAAGCCGATCCGAGCTAGAAAATTCAAAATATAAATGCCAAAAAATTTTAAAAATTGAAAAACATCATCCAGGTTTCATTTCAAGACCATACGGGCCAGGATAGGCCGAGAAATAGAGAACAAAAATAATTTCCTTCCTACCCGTTCGAAACCGGGCCGAGATAGAAAATTCAAAAAATAAATGCAAAAAAATTTAAAAAATTAAAAAACATCATCCAGAGCTCATTTCAAGACGAAACGGTCAGACAGGCCAAAAATTGAGAACAAAAAAATAATTTCCTTCCATATCCGTAGAAAATTCAAAAAATAATGCAAAAAAAATTAAAATTAAAAAAACATCATCCAGCTTCATTTCAAATGAAACGAGGGTCAGGACAGGGCAAAAAATTGAAACAAAAATTAATTTCCTTCTACCCGTTCGAACCCGGCCCGAGTTCGAAATTCTAAAATAAATGCAAAAATTTTAAAAATTAAAAAAACATCTCCAGGCTTCATTTCAAGAACGAAACGGGCAGGACTAGGCCGAAAAATGAGAACCAAAAATAATTTCCTTCCTATTCGTTCCGACCCGACCCGGGCTAGAAAATTCAAAAATAAATCCAAAAAAAATTTAAAAATTAAAAACATCATTCAGGCTTCATTCAAGACGAAACGGGTCAGGACAGGCCGAACAATGAGAACAAAATAATTTCCTTCCATCCGTTCGAACCCGACCCGAGCTAGAAAATTCAAAAAATAAATGCAAAAAAAAATTTTTAAAAATTAAAAGCATCATCCAGGCTTCATTTCAAGAAGAAAAAGATCAGCACAGGGCGAAAAATCGAGGACAAAAAAAAATTTCTTCCTATCTGTTGGAACCCGACACGAGTTAGAAAATTCAAAAATAAATGCAAAAAAATTTTAAAAATTAAAAAACATCATCCAGGCTTCATTTCAAGAAGAAAAGGGTCAGGACAGCCCGAAAAATTGAGAACAAAAATAATTTCCTTCCTATCCGTTCGAACCCGACCCGAGCTAGAAAATTCAAAAAATAAATCCAAAAAAATTTTAAAAATTAAAAAACATCATTCAGGCTTCATTTCAAGACGAAACGGGTCAGGACAGGCCGAACAATTGAGAACAAAAATAATTTCCTTCCTATCCGTTCGAACCCGACCCGAGCTAGAAAATTCAAAAAATAAATGCAAAAAAATTTTAAAAATTAAAAGCATCATCCAGGCTTCATTTCAAGACGAAAAAGATCGGCACAGGCCGAAAAATCGAGGACAAAAAAAATTTTCTTCCGATCTGTTGGAACCCGACACGAGTTAGAAAATTCAAAAATTAATGCAAAAAAATTTTAAAAATTAAAAAACATCATCCAGGCTTCATTTCAAGAAGAAAAGGGTCAGGACAGCCCGAAAAATTGAGAACAAAAATAATTTCCTTCCTATCCGTTCGAAACCGACCCGAGATAGAAAATTAAAAAAATAAATGCAAAAAAATTTTAAAAATTAAAAAACATCATCCAGGCTTCATTTCAAGACGAAAAAGATCGGCACAGGCCGAAAAATCGAGGACAAAAAAAATTTTCTTCCTATCTGTTGGAACCCGACACGAGTTAGAAAATTCAAAAATAAATGCAAAAAAATTTTAAAAATTAAAAAACATCATCCAGGCTTCATTTCAAGACGAAACGGGTCAGGACAGGCCGAAAAATAGAGACCAAAAATAATTTCCTTCCTACCCGTTCGAAACCGGCCCGAGTTCGAAAATTCAAAAATAAATGGAAAAAAATTTTAAAAATTAAAAAACATCATCCAGGCTTAATTTCAAGACGAAACGGGTCAGCACAGACCGAAAAATCGAGAACAAAAATAATTTCCTTCCTATCCGTTCGAACCCGACCCGAGATAGAAAATTCAAAAAATAAATGCAAAAAAATTTTAAAAATTAAAAAACATCATCCAGGCTTCATTTCAAGATGAAACGGGTCAGGACAGGGCGAAAAATTGAGAACAAAAATAATTTCCTTCCTACCCGTTCGAACCCGGCCCGAGTTCGAAAATTCTAAAATAAATGCAAAAAAATTTTAAAAATTAAAAAACATCATCCAGGCTTCATTTCAAGACGAAACGGGTCAGGACAGGCCGAAAAATTGAGAACAAAAATAATTTCCTTCCTATCCGTTCGAAGCCGATCCGAGCTAGAAAATTCAAAATATAAATGCCAAAAAATTTTAAAAATTGAAAAACATCATCCAGGTTTCATTTCAAGACCATACGGGCCAGGATAGGCCGAGAAATAGAGAACAAAAATAATTTCCTTCCTACCCGTTCGAAACCGGGCCGAGATAGAAAATTCAAAAAATAAATGCAAAAAAATTTTAAAAATTAAAAAACATCATCCAGGCTTCATTTCAAGACGAAACGGGTCAGGACAGGCCGAAAAATTGAGAACAAAAATAATTTCCTTCCTATCCGTTCGAACCCGACCCGAGATAGAAAATTCAAAAAATAAATGCAAAAAAATTTTAAAAATTAAAAAACATCATCCAGGCTTCATTTCAAGATGAAACGGGTCAGGACAGGCCGAAAAATTGAGAACAAAAATAATTTCCTTCCTACCCGTTCGAACCCGGCCCGAGTTCGAAAATTCTAAAATAAATGCAAAAAAATTTTAAAAATTAAAAAACATCATCCAGGCTTCATTTCAAGACGAAACGGGTCAGGACAGGCCGAAAAATTGAGAACAAAAATAATTTCCTTCCTATCGTTCGAACCGACCCGGGCTAGAAAATTCAAAAAATAAATGCAAAAAAATATTAAAAATTAAAAAGCATCATCCAAGGTTAATTTCAAGACGAAACGGGTCAGCACAGACCGAAAAATCGAGAACAAAAAAAATTTCCTTCCTATCCGTTCGAACCCGACACGAGTTAGAAAATTCAAAAAATAAATTGAAAAAAAATTCTCAAAATTAAAAAATATCATTCAGGGTCCATTTCAAGACCATAAGGCCACGATAGGCCGAAAAATAGAGAAAAATAATTTCCTTCCTACCCGTTCGAACCCGGCCCGAGTTAGAAAATTCGAAAATACATGCAAAAAAATTTTAAAAATTAAAAAACATCATTCAGGCTTCATTTCAAGACGAAACGGGTCAGGACAGGCCGAACAATTGAGAACAAAAATAATTTCCTTCCTATCCGTTCGAACCCGACCCGAGCTAGAAAACTCAAAAAATAAATGCAAAAAAATTTTAAAAATTAAAAGCATCATCCAGGCTTCATTTCAAGACGAAAAAGATCGGCACAGGCCGAAAAATCGAGGACAAAAAAAATTTTCTTCCTATCTGTTGGAACCCGACACGAGTTAGAAAATTCAAAAATAAATGCAAAAAAATTTTAAAAATTAAAAAACATCATCCAGGCTTCATTTCAAGAAGAAAAGGGTCAGGACAGCCCGAAAAATTGAGAACAAAAATAATTTCCTTCCTATCCGTTCGAACCCGACCCGAGCTAGAAAATTCAAAAAATAAATCCAAAAAAATTTTAAAAATTAAAAAACATCATTCAGGCTTCATTTCAAGACGAAACGGGTCAGGACAGGCCGAACAATTGAGAACAAAAATAATTTCCTTCCTATCCGTTCGAACCCGACCCGAGCTAGAAAATTCAAAAAATAAATCCAAAAAAATTTTAAAAATTAAAAAACATCATTCAGGCTTCATTTCAAGACGAAACGGGTCAGGACAGGCCAAAAATGAGAACAAAAATAATTTCCTTCCTATCCGTTCGAACCCGGCCGAGTTAGAAAATTCAAAAATAAATGCAAAAAAATTTTAAAAATTAAAAAACATCATCCAGGCTTCATTTCAAGATGAAACGGGTCAGGACAGGGCGAAAAATTGAGAACAAAAATAATTTCCTTCCTCCGTTCGAAGCCGGCCCGAGAAAATTCAAAAATAAATGCAAAAAAATTTTAAAAATTAAAAAACATCATCCAGGCTTCATTTCAAGACCGGGTCGACAAAATAATTTCCTTCCTACCCGTTCGAACCCGGCCCGAGTACGAAAATTCTAAAATAAATGCAAAAAAATTTTAAAAATTAAAAAACATCATCCAGGCTTCATTTCAAGACGAAACGGGTCAGGACAGGCCGAAAAATTGAGAACAAAAATAATTTCCTTCCTATCCGTTCGAAGCCGATCCGAGCTAGAAAATTCAAAATATAAATGCCAAAAAATTTTAAAAATTGAAAAACATCATCCAGGTTTCATTTCAAGACCATACGGGCCAGGATAGGCCGAGAAATAGAGAACAAAAATAATTTCCTTCCGACCCGTTCAAAACCGGGCCGAGATAGAAAATTCAAAAAATAAATGCAAAAAAATTTTAAAAATTAAAAAACATCATCCAGGCTTCATTTCAAGACGAAACGGGTCAGGACAGGCCGAAAAATTGAGAACAAAAATAATTTCTTTCCTATCCGTTCGAACCCGACCCGAGATAGAAAATTCAAAAAATAAATGCAAAAAAATTTTAAAAATTAAAAAACATCATCCAGGCTTCATTTCAAGATGAAACGGGTCAGGACAGGGCGAAAAATTGAGAACAAAAATAATTTCCTTCCTACCCGTTCGAACCCGGCCCGAGTACGAAAATTCTAAAATAAATGCAAAAAAATTTTAAAAATTAAAAAACATCATCCAGGCTTCATTTCAAGACGAAACGGGTCAGGACAGGCCGAAAAATTGAGAACAAAAATAATTTCCTTCCTATCCGTTCGAAGCCGATCCGAGCTAGAAAATTCAAAATATAAATGCAAAAAAATTTTAAAAATTGAAAAACATCATCCAGGTTTCATTTCAAGACCATACGGGCCAGGATAGGCCGAGAAATAGAGAACAAAAATAATTTCCTTCCGACCCGTTCAAAACCGGGCCGAGATAGAAAATTCAAAAAATAAATGCAAAAAAATTTTAAAAATTAAAAAACATCATCCAGGCTTCATTTCAAGACGAAACGGGTCAGGACAGGCCGAAAAATTGAGAACAAAAATAATTTCCTTCCTATCCGTTCGAACCCGACCCGAGATAGAAAATTCAAAAAATAAATGCAAAAAAATTTTAAAAATTAAAAAACATCATCCAGGCTTCATTTCAAGATGAAACGGGTCAGGACAGGGCGAAAAATTGAGAACAAAAATAATTTCCTTCCTACCCGTTCGAACCCGGCCCGAGTTCGAAAATTCTAAAATAAATGCAAAAAATTTTAAAAATTAAAAAAACATCATCCGGCTTCATTTCAAGACGAAACGTCAGGACAGGACGAAAAATTGAGAACAAAAATAATTTCCTTCCTATCGTTCGAACCCGACCCGGGCTAGAAAATTCAAAAAATAAATGCAAAAAAATATTAAAAATTAAAAAACATCATCCAAGCTTAATTTCAAGACGAAACGGGTCAGCACAGACCGAAAAATCGAGAACAAAAAAAATTTCCTTCCTATCCGTTCGAACCCGACACGAGTTAGAAAATTCAAAAAATAAATTGAAAAAAAATTCTAAAAATTAAAAAATATCATTCAGGGTCCATTTCAAGACCATACAGGCCACGATAGGCCGAAAAATAGAGAAAAATAATTTCCTTCCTACCCGTTCGAACCTGGCCCGAGTTAGAAAATTCGAAAATACATGCAAAAAAATTTTAAAAATTAAAAAACATCATTCAGGCTTCATTTCAAGACGAAACGGGTCAGGACAGGCCGAACAATTGAGAACAAAAATAATTTCCTTCCTATCCGTTCGAACCCGACCCGAGCTAGAAAACTCAAAAAATAAATGCAAAAAAATTTTAAAAATTAAAAGCATCATCCAGGCTTCATTTCAAGATGAAAAAGATCGGCACAGGCCGAAAAATCGAGGACAAAAAAAATTTTCTTCCTATCTGTTGGAACCCGACACGAGTTAGAAAATTCAAAAATAAATGCATAAAAATTTTAAAAATTAAAAAACATCATCCAGGCTTCATTTCAAGAAGAAAAGGGTCAGGACAGCTCCGAAAAATGAGAAACAAAAAATAATTTCTTCCTATCCGTTCGAACCGACCCGAGCTGAAAATTCAAAAATAATCCAAAAATTTTAAAAT
>NW_022155233.1:0-14208 GCF_001633185.2 Quercus lobata | reverse complement strand
TTTTTTTTTTGGAATTTTCTTTCCCGGATAGAGTATGAACGGAATTCGGGACAAAAAATTTTTTTTTTCTCTTTCTCGGCCAATCTCATCCCGTTTTTGCTAAAAATATTGCGGAAAGGGGTTTTTTAATTTTTTGAATTTTTTTGCTATTTTTTTTTCGCAATTTTCTTCCTAGGGTCGAGTATGAACGGAATTCGGGACTAAAATTTTTCGCCCTTTCCAGGCTTATCTCATCCCGTCTTGGCTGAAAATATTGCCGGAAAGAGGGTTTTTAACTTTTTGAATTTTTTTGTTATTTTATTTCGCAATTTTCTTCCCCGGGCCGAGTATGAACGAAATTCAGGACTAAAACTTTTTCTTTCTCTTTTTCGGCCTATCTCATCCCATTTTTGCTAAAAATAATGCTGGAAAGAGGTTTTTTAATTTTTTAATTTTTTGATTTTGATTTTTTTTTTTTTTTGGTATTTTCTTGCCCGGATTGAGTAGGAACAGAATTCTGGGCTAATTTTTTTTTTTTTCTTTCTCGGCCTATCTAATCCTGTTTTGGCTAAAAATATTGCTGGAAAGGGGTTTTTTTAATTTTTTGAATTTTTTTGCTATTTTTTTCGAAATTTTCCTGCTCGGGTCGAGAATGAATGGTATTCGGGACTAAAATTTTTTTCGCTCTTTCTCGGCCTATGTCATCCCGTTTTGACTAAAAATAATGCTGGAAAGAGGTTTTTTAGTTTTTTGAATTTTTTTGCTATTTTTTTCGCAATTTTCTTCCCAGGGCCGAATATGAACGGAATTCGGGACTAAAATTTTTCTCTCTTTCTAGGCCTATCTCATCCCGTCTTGGCTAAAAATATTGCTGGAAAGAGGGTTTTTAATTTTTTGATTTTTTTTTGCTATTTTATTTCGCAATTTTCTTCCCCGGGACGAGTATGAACGAAATTCAAGACTAAAACTTTTTTTTTCTCTTTTTAGGCCTATCTCATCCCGTTTTTGCTAAAAATAATGCCAAAAAGAGGATTTTTAATTTTTTGATTTTTATTTCTATTTTTTTTGGTATTTTCTTGCCCGGATTGAGTATGAAAAGAATTCGGGTCTAAATTTTCTTTTTTCTCTTTTTCGGCCTATCTCATCCTTTTTTGGCGAAAAATAATGCCAGAGAGAGGTTTTTTTATTTTTTGAATATTTTTGCTATTTTTTTCGCAATTTTCTTCCCGCGAACGGTATGAACGGAATTCGAGACTAAAATTTTTCTCTCTTTCTCGGCCTATCTCATCTCGTTTTGGCTAAAAATAATGCCGGAAAGGGGTTTTTTAATTTTTTGAATATTTTTGCTATTTTTTTTGGAATTTTCTTGCCCGAGTCGAGAATGAATGGAATTCGGGACTAAAATTTTTTTTCCACTTTCTCGTTCTATCTCATCCCGTTTTCCCAAGAAATAATGCCGGAATGAGGTTCTTTAATTTTTTGAATTTTTTTGCTTTTTTTTTTTCGAAATTTTCTTGCCGGGGTCGTTTACAAACGGAATTCGGGACTAAAATTTTTTTCGCTCTTTCTCGGCCTATCTCATCCCGTTTGGCTAAAAATAATACCGGAAAGAGGTTTCTTAATTTTTTGATTTTTTTTGCTATTTTTTTTGGAATTTTCTTGCCTGGGTCGAGTATGAACGGAATGTGAGACAAAAATTTTTTTCACTCTTTCTCGACCTTTCTCAGCCCGTTTTGGCTAAAAATAATGCCGGAAAGAGGTTTTTCAATTTTTTGATTTTTTTTTCTATTTTTTTTGGAATTTTCTTTCCCGGATCGAGTATGAACGGAATTCGGGATAAATTTTTTTTTTTCTCTTTCTCGGCCAATCTCATCCCGTTTTTGCTAAAAATATTGCGGAAAGGGGTTTTTTAATTTTTTGAATTTTTTTGCTTTTTTTTTTCTGAACTTTCTTGCCCGGGTAGAGTATGAACAAAATTCGGGACTAAAATTTTTTTCTCACTTTCTCTGCCACTCTCAGACCGTTTCGGATAGAAATAATGTCGGAATTAACTTTTTTAATTTTTTGAATTTTTTAGTATTTTTTTTGGAATTTTCTAGAACGGGTTGGGTAGGAATAGAATTCTGGGCTAAATTTTTTTTTTCCTCTTTCTCGGCCTCTCTAATCCTGTTTTGGCTAAAAATAATGCCGGAAAGGGGTTTTTTAATTTTTTGAAATTTTTTGCTACTTTTTCGGAATTTTCTTGCTCGGGTTGAGAATGAATTGAATTCGGGACTAAAATTTTGTTTCCTCTTTCTCGGCCTATCTCATTCTGTTTTTCCTAGAAATAATGCTGGAATGAGGTTATTTATTTTTTTGAATTTTTTTGCTTTTTTTTTTCGGAATTTTCTTGCGGGGGGTCGAGTATGAACGGAATTCGGGACTAAAATTTTTTTCGCTCTTTCTCGACCTATCTCATCCCGTTTGGCTAAAAATAATACCGGAAAGAGGTTTCTTCATTTTTTGAATTTTTTTGCTATTTTTTTGGGAATTTTCTTGCCGGGGTCGAGTATGAACGGAATTCGAGACTAAATTTTTTTTCGCTCTTTCTCCGCCTATCTCATCCCGCTTTGGCTAAAAATAATGCCGGAAAGGGGTTTTTTAATTTTTTGAATTTTTTTGCTATTTTTTTCTCAATTTTCTTCCCTGGGTCGAGTATGAACGGAATTCGGGGCTAAAATTTTTCGCTCTTTCTAGGCTTATCTCATCCCGTCTTGGCTGAAAATATTGCCGGAAAGAGGGTTTTTAATTTTTTGAATTTTTTTGCTGTTTTATTTCGCAATTTTCTTCCCCGGGCCGAGTTTGAACGAAATTCGGGACTAAAACTTTTTCTTTCTCTTTTTCGGCCTATCTCATCCCATTTTTGCTAAAAATAATGCTGGAAAGAGGTTTTTTAATTTTTTAATTTTTATTTCTGTTTCTTTTTTGGTATTTTCTTGCCCGGATTGAGTAGGAACAGAATTCTGGCTAATTTTTTTTTCTTCTTTCTCGGCCTATCTAATCCTGTTTTGGCTAAAAATATTGCTGGAAAGTGGTTTTTTAATTTTTTGAATTTTTTTGCTTTTTTTTTTCGGAATTTTCTTGCTCGGGTCGAGAATGAATGCTATTCGGGACTAAAATTTTTTTCGTTCTTTCTCAGCCTATGTCATCCCGTTTTGACTAAAAATAATGTCGGAAAGAGGTTTTTTAGTTTTTTGAATTTTTTTGCTATTTTTGTCGCAATTTTCTTGCCCTAGTCGAGAATGAATGGAATTCGGGACTAAAATTTGTTTTCCTCTTTCTCGGTCTATCTCTTCCCGTTTTCCCTAGAAATAATGCCGGAATGAGGTTTTTTGATTTTTTGAATTTTTTTGCTATTTTTTTCGAAATTTTCTTCCCGGGGACGAGTATGAACGGAATTCGAGACTAAAATTTTTCTCTCTTTCCCGGCCTATCTCATCCCGTTTTGGCTAAAAATAATGTCGGAAAGGGGTTTTTTAATTTTTTGAATTTTTTGCTATTTTTTTTGGAATTCTCTTGTCCGAGTCGAGAATGAATGGAATTCGGGACTAAAATTTTTTTTCCTCGTTCTCGGTCTCATCCCGTTTTCCCTAGAAATAATGCCGGAATGAGGTTTTTTAATTTTTTGAATTTTTTTGCTTTTTTTTTTTTTCGGAATTTTCTTGCCGTGGTCGAGTATGAACGGAATTCGGGACTAAAATTTTTTTCGCTCTTTCTCGACATATCTCATCCCGTATTGGCTAAAAATAATGTCGGAAAGAGGTTTTTCAATATTTTGAATTTTTTTTCTATTTTTTTCGGAACTTTCTTGCCCGGGTCGAGTATGAACAGAATTTGGGACTAAAATTTTTTTCTCACTTTCTCGGCCAATCCCACACCATTTCGAATAGAAATAATGTCGGAATTAACTTTTTTAATTTTTTGAATTTTTTTGCTATTTTTTTTGGAATTTTCTAGCACGGGTTGTGTAAGAACAGAATTCTGGGCTAAATTTTTTTTTTTTCTTCTCTTTCTCGGCCTATCTAATACTGTTTTGGCTAAAAGTAATGTTGGAAAGGGTTTTTTTTAATATTTTTAATTTTTTTGCTTTTTTTTTGGAATTTTCTTGCTCGGGTCGTGAATAAATGGAATTTGGGACTAAATTTTTTTTTCCTCTTTCTCGGCCTATCTCATCCCGTTTTCCCTAGAAATAATGCCGGAATGAGGTTTTTTAATTTTTTGAATTTTTTTGCTATTTTTTTTCGGAATTTTCTTGCCGGGGTCGAGTATGAACGAAATTCGGGACTAAAATTTTTTTCGCTCTTTCTCGACATATCTCATCTCGTATTGGCTAAAAATAATGCCGGAAAGAGGTTTTTCAATATTTTGAATTTTTTTTCTATTTTTTTCGGAACTTTCTTGCCCGGGTCGAGTATGAACGGAATTTGGGACTAAATTTTTTTTCTCACTTTCTCGGCCAATCCCACACCATTTCGAATAGAAATACTGTCGGAATTAACTTTTTTAATTTTTTGAATTTTTTTGCTATTTTTTTTGGAATTTTCTAGCACGGGTTGGGTAAGAACAGAATTCTGGGCTAAAATTTCTTTTTCTTCTCTTTCTCGGCCTATCTAATCCTGTTTTGGCTAAAAGTAATGTTGGAAAGGGGTTTTTTTAATATTTTTAATTTTTTTGCTTTTTTTTTTCGGAATTTTCTTGCTCGGGTCGAGAATAAATGGAATTTGGGACTAAAATTTTTTTTCCTCTTTCTCGGCCTATCTCATTCCGTTTTCCCTAGAAATAATGCCGGAATGAGGTTTTTTAATTTTTTGAATTTTTTTGCTTTTTTTTTTCGGAATTTTCTTGCCGGGGTAGAGTATGAACGGAATTCGGGACTAATTTTTCGCTCTATTTGCCCTTATCTCTACCCGTTTTGGCTAAAAAAATACCGAAGAGGTTTCTTAACTTTTATTTTTTTTGTATTTATATCGCAATTTTGTTCCCCCGGCGGTACATGAACGAAATTCAGGACTAAAACTTTTCTTTCTCTTTTTCGGCCTATCTCATCCCTTTTTGCTAAAAATAATGCTGGAAAGAGGTTTTTTAATTTTTTGATTTTGATTTTTTTTTTTGGTATTTTCTTGCCCGGATTGAGTAGGAACAGAATTCTGGGCTAACTTTTTTTTTTTTTCTTTCTCGGCCTATCTAATCCTGTTTTGGCTAAAAATATTGCTGGAAAGGGGTTTTTTAATTTTTTGAATTTTTTTGCTATTTTTTTCGAAATTTTCTTGCTCGGGTCGAGAATGAATGGTATTCGGGACTAAAATTTTTTTCGCTCTTTCTCGGCCTATGTCATCCCGTTTTGACTAAAAATAATGCTGGAAAGAGGTTTTTTAGTTTTTTGAATTTTTTTGCTATTTTTTTCGCAATTTTCTTCCCAGGGCCGAATATGAACGGAATTCGGGACTAAAATTTTTCTCTCTTTCTAGGCCTATCTCATCCCGTCTTGGCTAAAAATATTGCCGGAAAGAGGGTTTTTAATTTTTTGATTTTTTTTTGCTATTTTATTTCGCAATTTTCTTCCCCGGGACGAGTATGAACGAAATTCAAGACTAAAACTTTTTTTTTCTCTTTTTAGGCCTATCTCATCCCGTTTTTGCTAAAAATAATGCCAAAAAGAGGATTTTTAATTTTTTGATTTTTATTTCTATTTTTTTTGGTATTTGCTTGCCCGGATTGAGTATGAAAAGAATTCGGGTCTAAATTTTCTTTTTTCTCTTTTTCGGCCTATCTCATCCTTTTTTGGCGAAAAATAATGCCAGAGAGAGGTTTTTTTATTTTTTGAATATTTTTGCTATTTTTTTCGCAATTTTCTTCCCGCGGACGGTATGAACGGAATTCGAGACTAAAATTTTTCTCTCTTTCTCGGCCTATCTCATCTCGTTTTGGCTAAAAATAATGCCGGAAAGGGGTTTTTTAATTTTTTGAATATTTTTGCTATTTTTTTTGGAATTTTCTTGCCCGAGTCGAGAATGAATGGAATTCGGGACTAAAATTTTTTTTCCACTTTCTCGTTCTATCTCATCCCGTTTTCCCAAGAAATAATGCCGGAATGAGGTTCTTTAATTTTTTGAATTTTTTTGCTTTTTTTTTTTCGAAATTTTCTTGCCGGGGTCGTTTATAAACGGAATTCGGGACTAAAATATTTTTCGCTCTTTCTCGGCCTATCTCATCCCGTTTGGCTAAAAATAATACCGGAAAGAGGTTTCTTAATTTTTTGATTTTTTTTGCTATTTTTTTTGGAATTTTCTTGCCTGGGTCGAGTATGAACGGAATGTGAGACAAAAATTTTTTTCACTCTTTCTCGACCTTTCTCAGCCCGTTTTGGCTAAAAATAATGCCGGAAAGAGGTTTTTCAATTTTTTGATTTTTTTTTCTATTTTTTTTGGAATTTTCTTTCCCGGATCGAGTATGAACGGAATTCGGGATAAATTTTTTTTTTTCTCTTTCTCGGCCAATCTCATCCCGTTTTTGCTAAAAATATTGCGGAAAGGGGTTTTTTAATTTTTTGAATTTTTTTGCTTTTTTTTTTCTGAACTTTCTTGCCCGGGTAGAGTATGAACAAAATTCGGGACTAAAATTTTTTTCTCACTTTCTCTGCCACTCTCAGACCGTTTCGGATAGAAATAATGTCGGAATTAACTTTTTTAATTTTTTGAATTTTTTAGTATTTTTTTTGGAATTTTCTAGAACGGGTTGGGTAGGAATAGAATTCTGGGCTAAATTTTTTTTTTCCTCTTTCTCGGCCTCTCTAATCCTGTTTTGGCTAAAAATAATGCCGGAAAGGGGTTTTTTAATTTTTTGAAATTTTTTGCTACTTTTTCGGAATTTTCTTGCTCGGGTTGAGAATGAATTGAATTCGGGACTAAAATTTTGTTTCCTCTTTCTCGGCCTATCTCATTCTGTTTTTCCTAGAAATAATGCTGGAATGAGGTTATTTATTTTTTTGAATTTTTTTGCTTTTTTTTTTCGGAATTTTCTTGCGGGGGGTCGAGTATGAACGGAATTCGGGACTAAAATTTTTTTCGCTCTTTCTCGACCTATCTCATCCCGTTTGGCTAAAAATAATACCGGAAAGAGGTTTCTTCATTTTTTGAATTTTTTTGCTATTTTTTTGGGAATTTTCTTGCCGGGGTCGAGTATGAACGGAATTCGAGACTAAATTTTTTTTCGCTCTTTCTCCGCCTATCTCATCCCGCTTTGGCTAAAAATAATGCCGGAAAGGGGTTTTTTAATTTTTTGAATTTTTTTGCTATTTTTTTCTCAATTTTCTTCCCTGGGTCGAGTATGAACGGAATTCGGGGCTAAAATTTTTCGCTCTTTCTAGGCTTATCTCATCCCGTCTTGGCTGAAAATATTGCCGGAAAGAGGGTTTTTAATTTTTTGAATTTTTTTGCTGTTTTATTTCGCAATTTTCTTCCCCGGGCCGAGTTTGAACGAAATTCGGGACTAAAACTTTTTCTTTCTCTTTTTCGGCCTATCTCATCCCATTTTTGCTAAAAATAATGCTGGAAAGAGGTTTTTTAATTTTTTAATTTTTATTTCTGTTTCTTTTTTGGTATTTTCTTGCCCGGATTGAGTAGGAACAGAATTCTGGCTAATTTTTTTTTTCTTTCTCGGCCTATCTAATCCTGTTTTGGCTAAAAATATTGCTGGAAAGTGGTTTTTTAATTTTTTGAATTTTTTTGCTTTTTTTTTTCGGAATTTTCTTGCTCGGGTCGAGAATGAATGGTATTCGGGACTAAAATTTTTTTCGTTCTTTCTCAGCCTATGTCATCCCGTTTTGACTAAAAATAATGCCGGAAAGAGGTTTTTTAGTTTTTTGAATTTTTTTGCTATTTTTGTCGCAATTTTCTTGCCCTAGTCGAGAATGAATGGAATTCGGGACTAAAATTTGTTTTCCTCTTTCTCGGTCTATCTCTTCCCGTTTTCCCTAGAAATAATGCCGGAATGAGGTTTTTTGATTTTTTGAATTTTTTTGCTATTTTTTTCGAAATTTTCTTCCCGGGGACGAGTATGAACGGAATTCGAGACTAAAATTTTTCTCTCTTTCCCGGCCTATCTCATCCCGTTTTGGCTAAAAATAATGCCGGAAAGGGGTTTTTTAATTTTTTGAATTTTTTGCTATTTTTTTCGGAATTTTCTTGTCCGAGTCGAGAATGAATGGAATTCGGGACTAAAATTTTTTTTCCTCGTTCTCAGTCTCATCCCGTTTTCCCTAGAAATAATGCCGGAATGAGGTTTTTTAATTTTTTGAATTTTTTTGCTTTTTTTTTTTTCGGAATTTTCTTGCCGGGGTTGAGTATGAACGGAATTCGGGACTAAAATTTTTTTCGCTCTTTCTCGACATATCTCATCCCGTATTGGCTAAAAATAATGTCGGAAAGAGGTTTTTCAATATTTTGAATTTTTTTTCTATTTTTTTCGGAATTTTCTTGCCCGGGTCGAGTATGAACGTAATTTGGGACCAAAATTTTTTTCTCACTTTCTCGGCCAATCCCACACCATCTCGAATAGAAATAATGTCGGAATTAACTTTTTTAATTTTTTGAATTTTTTTGCTATTTTTTTTGGAATTTTCTAGCACGGGTTGGGTAAGAACAGAATTCTAGGCTAAATTTTTTTTTTTTCTTCTCTTTCTCGGCCTATCTAATCCTGTTTTGGCTAAAAGTAATGTTGGAAAGGGGTTTTTTTAATATTTTTAATTTTTTGGCTTTTTTTTCGGAATTTTCTTGCTCGGGTCGAGAATAAATGGAATTTGGGACTAAATTTTTTTTTCCTCTTTCTCGGCCTATCTCATCCCGTTTTCCCTAGAAATAATGCCGGAATGAGGTTTTTTAATTTTTTGAATTTTTTTGCTTTTTTTTTTTCGGAATTTTCTTGCAGGGGTCGAGTATGAACGGAGTTCGGGACTAAAATTTTTTTCGCTCTATCTCGGCCTATCTCTACCCGTTTTGGCTAAAAACAATACCGGAAAGAGGTTTCTTAATTTTTTGAATTTTATTGCTATTTTTTTTGGAATTTTCTTGTCGGGGTAGAGTATGAACGGAATTCGGGACTAAAATTATTTTCGCTGTTTCTCGGCCTACCTCATCCCGTTTTGGCTTAAAATAATACCGGAAAGAGGTTTCTTAATTTTTTGAATTTTTTTTCGGAATTTTCTTGCCGGGGTCGAGTATGAACGGAATTCGGGACTAAAATTTTTCTCTCTTTCTAGGCCTATCTCATCCCGTCCTGGCTAAAAATATTGCCGGAAAGAGGGTAATTTTTTGATTTTTTTTTGCTATTTTATTTCGCAATTTTTTTCCCCGGGACGAGTATGAACGAAATTCAAGACTAAAACTTTTTTTTCTCTTTTTTGGCCTATCTCATCCCGTTTTTGCTAAAAATAATGCCAGAAAGAGGATTTTTAATTTTTTGATTTTTATTTCTATTTTTTTTGGTATTTTCTTGCCCGTATCGAGTACGAAAAGAATTCGGGTCTAAATTTTTTTTTTTCTCTTTTTCGGCCTATCTCATCCTGTTTTGGCTAAAAATAATGCCAGAGAGAGGTTTTTTTTATTTTTTGAATATTTTTGCTATTATTTTCGCAATTTTCTTCCCGCGGACGAGTATGAACGAAATTCGAGACTAAAATTTTTCTCTCTTTCCCGGCCTATCTCATCTCGTTTTGGCTAAAAATAATGCCGGAAAGGGGTTTTTTAATTTTTTGAATTTTTTTGCTATTTTTTTCGGAATTTTCTTGCCCGAGTCGAGAATGAATGGAATTCGGGACTAAAATTTTTTTTCCACTTTCTCGTTCTATCTCATCCCGTTTTCCCAAGAAATAATGCCGGAATGAGGTTTTTTAATTGTTTAATTTTTTGGCTTTTTTTTTTTTTTTTTTTCGGAATTTTCTTGCCGGGGTCGTTTACGAACGGAATTCGGGACTAAAATTTTTTTCGCTCTTTCCCGGCCTATCTCATCCCGTTTGGCTAAAAATAATACCGGAAAGAGGTTTCTTAGTTTTTTGATTTTTTTTTCTATTTTTTTTTTAATTTTCTTGCCGGTGTCGAGTATGAACGGAATGTGAGACTAAAATTTTTTTCACTCTTTCTCGGCCTATCTCAGCCCGTTTTGGCTAAAAATAATGCCGGAAAGAGGTTTTTTAATTTTTTGATTTTTTTTTCTATTTTTTTTGGAATTTTCTTTCCCGGATCGAGTATGAACGGAATTCGGGACAAAATTTTTTTTTTTTCTCTTTCTCGGCCAATCTCATCCCGTTTTTGCTAAAAATATTGTGGAAAGGGGTTTTTTAATTTTTTGAATTTTTTTGCTTTTTTTTTCTGAACTTTCTTGCCCGGGTAGAGTATGAACAAAATTCGGGACTAAAATTTTTTTCTCACTTTCTCGGCCACTCTCAGAACGTTTCGGACAGAAATAATGTCGGAATTAACTTTTTTAATTTTTTCAATTTTTTAGTATTTTTATTGGAATTTTCTAGAACGGGTTGGGTAGGAATAGAATTCTGGGCTAATTTTTTTTTTTTCCTCTTTCTCGGCCTCTCTAATCCTGTTTTGGCTAAAAATAATGCTGGAAAGGGGTTTTTTAATTTTTTGAAATTTTTTGCTATTTTTTCGGAATTTTCTTGCTCGGTTGAGTTATGATTGAAATTTGGGACTAAAATTTTGTTTCCTTTCTTTCCGGCCATCTCATTCCGTTTTCCTAGAAATAATGCCGGAATGAGGTTTTTTTAAATTGTTTTTGGAATTTTTTTGCTTTTTTTTTTTTCGGAATTTTCTTGCGGGGGGTCGAGTATGAACGGAATTCGGGAGTAAAATTTTTTTCGCTCTTTCTCGGCCTATCTCATCCCGTTTGGCTAAAAATAATACCGGAAAGAGGTTTCTTCATTTTTTAAATTTTTTTGCTATTTTTTTGGGAATTTTATTGCCGGGGTCGAGTATGAACGGAATTCGAGACTAAAATTTTTTTCGCTCTTTCTCCGCCTATCTCATCCCGCTTTGGCTAAAAATAATGCCGGAAAGGGGTTTTTTAATTTTTTGAATTTTTTTTGCTATTTTTCTCCAATTTTCTCCCTGGGATCGAGTATGACGGAAATTCGGGCTAAAATTTTTCGCTCTTTCTAGCTTATCTCATCCCGTCTTGGCTGAATAATATTGCCGGAAAGAGGAGTTTTTAATTTTGATTTTTTCACATTTTATTTCGCAATTTCTTCCCCGGGCCGAGTATGAACCGAAATTCGGGACTAAAACTTTTCTTCTCTTTTTCGGGCCTATCTCATCCCCATTTATTGCTAAAATAATGTTAGAAAGAGGTTTTTTAATTTTTTGATTTTTATTTCTATTTTTTTTGGTATTTTCTTGCCCGTATCGAGTACGAAAAGAATTCGGGTCTAAATTTTTTTTTTTCTCTTTTTCGGCCTATCTCATCCTGTTTTGGCTAAAAATAATGCCAGAGAGAGGTTTTTTTTATTTTTTGAATATTTTTGCTATTATTTTCGCAATTTTCTTCCCGCGGACGAGTATGAACGGAATTCGAGACTAAAATTTTTCTCTCTTTCCCGGCCTATCTCATCTCGTTTTGGCTAAAAATAATGCCGGAAAGGGGTTTTTTAATTTTTTGAATTTTTTTGTTATTTTTTTCGGAATTTTCTTGCCCGAGTCGAGAATGAATGGAATTCGGGACTAAAATTTTTTTTCCACTTTCTCGTTCTATCTCATCCCGTTTTCCCAAGAAATAATGCCGGAATGAGGTTTTTTAATTTTTTGAATTTTTTGGCTTTTTTTTTTTTTTTCGGAATTTTCTTGCCGGGGTCGATTACGAACGGAATTCGGGACTAAAATTTTTTTCCCTCTTTCTCGGCCTATCTCATCCCCGTTTGGCTAAAAATAATACCCGAAAGAGGTTTCTTAATTTTTTGATTTTTTTTGCTATTTTTTTTGGAATTTTCTTGCCGGGGTCGAGTATGAACGGAATGTGAGACTAAAATTTTTTTCACTCTTTCTCGGCCTATCTCAGCCCGTTTTGGCTAAAAATAATGCCGGAAAGAGGTTTTTTAATTTTTTGATTTTTTTTCTATTTTTTTTGGAATTTTCTTTCCCGGATCGAGTATGAACGGAATTCGGGACAAAATTTTTTTTTCTTCTCTTTCTCGGCCAATCTCATCCCGTTTTTGCTAAAAATATTGCGGAAAGGGTTTTTTAATTTTTTGAATTTTTTTGCTTTTTTTTTTACTGAACTTTCTTGCCCGGGTAGAGTATGAACAAAATTCGGGACTAAAATTTTTTTCTCCCTTTCTCGGCCACTCTCAGACCGTTTCAGATAGAAATAATGTCGGAATTAACTTTTTTAATTTTTTGAATTTTTTAGTATTTTTTTTGGAATTTTCTAGAACGGGTTGGGTAGGAATAGAATTTTGGGCTAAATTTTTTTTTTCCTCTTTCTCGGCCTCCCTAATCCTGTTTTGGCTAAAAATAATGCTGGAATGGGTTTTTTAATTTTTTGAAATTTTTTGCTATTTTTTCGGAATTTTCTTGCTCGGGTTGAGTATGAATTGAATTTGGGACTAAAATTTTGTTTCCTCTTTCTCGGCCTATCTCATTCCGTTTTTCCTAGAAATAATGCCGGAATGAGGTTTTTTAATTTTTTGAATTTTTTTGCTTTTTTTTTTTTCGGAATTTTTTTGCGGGGGGTCGAGTATGAACGGAATTCGGGAGTAAAATTTTTTTCGCTCTTTCTCGGCCTATCTCATCCCGATTGGCTAAAAATAATACCGGAAAGAGGTTTCTTCATTTTTTGAATTTTTTTGCTATTTTTTTGGGAATTTTCTTGCCGGGGTCGAGTATGAACGGAATTCGAGACTAAAATTTTTTTCGCTTTCTCCGCCTATCTCATCCCGCTTTGGCTAAAAATAATGCCGGAAAGGGGTTTTTTAATTTTTTGAATTTTTTTGCTATTTTTTTCTCAATTTTCTTCCCTGGGTCGAGTATGAACGGAATTCGGGGCTAAAATTTTTCGCTCTTTCTAGGCTTATCTCATCCCGTCTTGGCTGAAAATATTGCCGGAAAGAGGGTTTTTAATTTTTTGAATTTTTTTGCCATTTTATTTCGCAATTTTCTTCCCCGGGCCGAGTATGAACGAAATTCGGGACTAAAACTTTTTCTTTCTCTTTTTCGGCCTATCTCATCCCATTTTTGCTAAAAATAATGTTAGAAAGAGGTTTTTTAATTTTTTGATTTTTATTTCTATTTTTTTTGGTATTTTCTTGCCCGTATCGAGTACGAAAAGAATTCGGGTCTAAATTTTTTTTTTTCTCTTTTTCGGCCTATCTCATCCTGTTTTGGCTAAAAATAATGCCAGAGAGAGGTTTTTTTTATTTTTTGAATATTTTTGCTATTATTTTCGCAATTTTCTTCCCGCGGACGAGTATGAACGGAATTCGAGACTAAAATTTTTCTCTCTTTCCCGGCCTATCTCATCTCGTTTTGGCTAAAAATAATGCCGGAAAGGGGTTTTTTAATTTTTTGAATTTTTTTGCTATTTTTTTCGGAATTTTCTTGCCCGAGTCGAGAATGAATGGAATTCGGGACTAAAATTTTTTTTCCACTTTCTCATTCTATCTCATCCCGTTTTCCCAAGAAATAATGCCGGAATGAGGTTTTAATTTTTGAATTTTTGGCTTTTTTTTTTTTTTCGGAAATTTTCTTGCCGGGGTCGTTTACGAACGGAATTCGGGACTAAAATTTTTTTCGCTCTTTCCCGGCCAATCTCATCCCGTTTGGCTAAAAATAATACCGGAAAGAGGTTTCTTAGTTTTTTTATTTTTTTTGCTATTTTTTTTGGAATTTTCTTGCCGGGGTCGAGTATGAACGGAATGTGAGACTAAAATTTTTTTCACTCTTTCTCGGCCTATCTCAGCCCGTTTTGGCTAAAAATAATGCCGGAAAGAGGTTTTTTAATTTTTTGATTTTTTTTTCTATTTTTTTTGGAATTTTCTTTCCCGGATCGAGTATGAACGGAATTCGGGACAAAATTTTTTTTTTTCTCTTTCTCGGCCAATCTCATCCCGTTTTTGCTAAAAATATTGCGGAAAGGGTTTTTTAATTTTTTGAATTTTTTTGCTTTTTTTTTTTTCTGAACTTTCTTGCCCGG
>NW_022155232.1:0-14243 GCF_001633185.2 Quercus lobata | reverse complement strand
TGCATTTATTTTTGAATTTTCTAACTCGGGTCGGGTTTGAACGGATAGGAAAGAAATTTTTTTTGTTCTCTATTTTTCGGCCTGTCCTGACCCGTTTCGTCTTGAAACGAAGCCTGGATGATGTTTTTTAATTTTTCAAATTTTTTTGCATTTATTTTTGTATTTTCTAACTCGGGTCGGGTCTGAACGGATAGGAAATAAATTTTTTTTGTTTTCTATTTTTTGGCCTGTCCTGACCCATTTTGTCTTGAAATGAAGCCTGGATGATGTTTTTTAATTTTTAAAATTTTTTTGCATTAATTTCTTAATTTTCTAACTCGGGTCAAGTTTGAACGGATAGGAAAGAAATTTTTTTTGTTCTGTATTTTTCTGCCTGTCCTTACCCATTTCTTCTTGAAATGAAGCCTGGACGATGTTTTTTAATTTTTAGAATTTTTTTGCATTTATTTTTGAATTTTCTAACTCGGGTCGGGTTCGTACGGATGGGAACGAAATTATTTTTGTTCTCTTTTTTTCGGCCTGTCCAGGACCGTTTCGTCTTGAAAAGAAGCCTGGATGATGTTTTTTAATTTTTAAAATTTTTTTGCATTTATTTTTGAATTCCCTTACTCGGGTTGGGTTCGAACGGATAGGAAGGAAATTTTTTTTTCTTCTCTGTTTTACGGCCTGTCTTCACCCTTTTCTTCTAGAAATGAAACCTGGATGATGTTTTTTAATTTTCAGACTTTTTTACATTTAATTTTGAATTTTCTAACTCGTGTCGGGTTGTACGGATAGGAAAGAAATTTTTTTTGTTCTCTATTTTTTGGCCTATCCAGACCCGTTTCGTCTCGAAATGAAACCTGGATGATGGTTTTTAATTTTTAGAATTTTTTTACATTTATTTTTGAATTTTCTAACTCGGGTTTGGTTCGAACGGATAGGAAGGAAATTATTTTTGTTCTCTATTTTTCGGCCTGCCCGACCCGTTTCGTCTTGAAATGAAGCCTGGATGATGTTTTTTAATTTTCAGAATTTTTTTGCATTTATTTTTGAATTTTCTAACTCGGGTCGGTTTCAAACAGATAGGAAAGAAATTTTTTTTGTTCTCTATTTTTCAGCCTGTCTTGACCCGTTTCGTCTCGAAATGAAGCCTGGATGATGTTTTTTAATTTTTAGAATTTTTTTGCATTTATTTTGGAATTATGTAACATGGGTCGTGTTCGAACGGATTGGAAAGAAATTTTTTTTATTCTATATTTTTCGGCCTGTCCTCACCCGTTCCGTCTTGAAAAGAAGCCTGGATGATGTTTTTTAATTTTTAAAATTTTTTTGCATTTATTTTTGAATTCCCTAACTCCGGTCGGGTTCGAACTGATAGGAAGGAAATTTTTTTTCTTCTCTATTTTTCGGCCTGTCTTCACCCGTTTCGTCTTGAAATGAAACCTGGATGATGTTTTTTAATTTTCAGAATTTTTTTGCATTTATTTTTTAATTTTCTAACTCGTGTCAGGTTCGAACTGAGAGGAAAGAAAATTTTTTTGTTCTCTATTTTTTGGCCTGTCCTGACCCGTTTCGTCTTGAAAAGAAGCCTGGATGGTGTTTTTTAATTTTTAAAATTTTTTTGCGTTTATTTTTGAATTCCCTAAATCGGGTCAGGTTCGAACGGATAGGAAGGAAATTTTTTTTCTTCTTTATTTTTAGGCCTGTCTTCGCCAATTTCGTCTTGAAATGAAACCTGGATGATGTTTTCTAATTTTCCGAAATTTTTTCCATTTATTTTTTAATTTTCTAAGTCGTGTTGGGTACGAACTGATAGGAAAGAAATTTTTTTTCTTATCTATTTTTCGGCCTGTCCTGACCCGTTTCGTCTTGAAATGAAGCCTGGATGATATTTTTTAATTTTTCAAATTTTTTTGCATTTATTTTTGAATTTTCTAACTCGGGTCGGGTTTGAACGGATAGGAAAGAAATTTTTTTTGTTCTCTATTTTTCGGCTTGTCCTGACCCGTTTCGTCTAGAAACGAAGCCTGGATGATGTTTTTTAATTTTTCAAATTTTTTTGCATTTATTTTTGTATTTTCTAACTCGGGTCGGGTCTGAACGGATAGGAAATAAATTTTTTTTGTTTTCTATTTTTTGGCCTGTCCTGACCCATTTTGTCTTGAAATGAAGCCTGGATGATGTTTTTTAATTTTTAAAATTTTTTTGCATTAATTTCTTAATTTTCTAACTCGGGTCAAGTTTGAACGGATAGGAAAGAAATTTTTTTTGTTCTGTATTTTTCTGCCTGTCCTTACCCATTTCTTCTTGAAATGAAGCCTGGACGATGTTTTTTAATTTTTAGAATTTTTTTGCATTTATTTTTGAATTTTCTAACTCGGGTCGGGTTCGTACGGATGGGAACGAAATTATTTTTGTTCTCTTTTTTTCGGCCTGTCCAGGACCGTTTCGTCTTGAAAAGAAGCCTGGATGATGTTTTTTAATTTTTAAAATTTTTTTGCATTTATTTTTGAATTCCCTTACTCGGGTTGGGTTCGAACGGATAGGAAGGAAATTTTTTTTTCTTCTCCGTTTTACGGCCTGTCTTAACCCTTTTCTTCTAGAAATGAAACCTGGATGATGTTTTTTAATTTTCAGACTTTTTTACATTTAATTTTGAATTTTCTAACTCGTGTCGGGTTGTACGGATAGGGAAGAAATTTTTTTTGTTCTCTATTTTTTGGCCTATCCTGACCCGTTTCGTGTCGAAATGAAACCTGGATGATGGTTTTTAATTTTTAGAATTTTTTTACATTTATTTTTGAATTTTCTAACTCGGGTTTGGTTCGAACGGATAGGAAGGAAATTATTTTTGTTCTCTATTTTTCGGCCTGCCCGACCCGTTTCGTCTTGAAATGAAGCCTGGATGATGTTTTTTAATTTTCAGAATTATTTTGCATTTATTTTTGAATTTTCTAACTCGGGTCGGTTTCAAACGGATAGGAAAGAAATTTTTTTTGTTCTCTATTTTTCGGCCTGTCTTGACCCGTTTCGTCTCGAAATGAAGCCTGGATGATGTTTTTTAATTTTTAGAAATTTTTTGCATTTATTTTGGAATTATGTAACATGGGTCGTGTTCGAACGGATTGGAAAGAAATTTTTTTTATTCTATATTTTTCGGCCTATCCTCACCCGTTCCGTCTTGAAAAGAAGCCTGGATGATGTTTTTTAATTTTTAAAATTTTTTTGCATTTATTTTTGAATTCCCTAACTCCGGTCGGGTTCGAACTGATAGGAAGGAAATTTTTTTTCTTCTCTATTTTTCGGCCTGTCTTCACCCGTTTCGTCTTGAAATGAAACCTGGATGATGTTTTTTAATTTTCAGAATTTTTTTGCATTTATTTTTTAATTTTCTAACTCGTGTCAGGTTCGAACTGAGAGGAAAGAAAATTTTTTTGTTCTCTATTTTTCGGCCTGTCCTGACCCGTTTCGTCTTGAAAAGAAGCCTGGATGGTGTTTTTTAATTTTTAAAATTTTTTTGCGTTTATTTTTGAATTCCCTAATTCGGGTCAGGTTCGAACGGATAGGAAGGAAATTTTTTTTCTTCTTTATTTTTAGGCCTGTCTTCGCCAATTTCGTCTTGAAATGAAACCTGGATGATGTTTTCTAATTTTTCGAATTTTTTTCCATTTATTTTTGAATTTTCTAACTCGTGTTGGGTACGAACTGATAGGAAAGAAATTTTTTTTGTTATCTATTTTTCGGCCTGTCCTGACCCGTTTCGTCTTGAAATGAAGCCTGGATGATGTTTTTTAAGTTTTCAAATTTTTTTGCATTTATTTTTGAATTTTCTAACTCGGGTCGGGTTTGAACGGATAGGAAAGAAATTTTTTTTGTTCTCTATTTTTCGGCCTGTCCTGACCCGTTTCGTCTTGAAACGAAGCCTGGATGATGTTTTTTAATTTTTCAAATTTTTTTGCATTTATTTTTGTATTTTCTAACTCGGGTCGGGTCTGAACGGATAGGAAATAAATTTTTTTTGTTTTCTATTTTTTGGCCTGTCCTGACCCATTTTGTCTTGAAATGAAGCCTGGATGATGTTTTTTAATTTTTAAAATTTTTTTGCATTAATTTCTTAATTTTCTAACTCGGGTCAAGTTTGAACGGATAGGAAAGAAATTTTTTTTGTTCTGTATTTTTCTGCCTGTCCTTACCCATTTCTTCTTGAAATGAAGCCTGGACGATGTTTTTTAATTTTTAGAATTTTTTTGCATTTATTTTTGAATTTTCTAACTCGGGTCGGGTTCGTACGGATGGGAACGAAATTATTTTTGTTCTCTTTTTTTCGGCCTGTCCAGGACCGTTTCGTCTTGAAAAGAAGCCTGGATGATGTTTTTTAATTTTTAAAATTTTTTTAGCATTTATTTTTGAATTCCCTTACTCGGGTTGGGTTCGAACGGATAGGAAGGAAATTTTTTTTTCTTCTCTGTTTTACGGCCTGTCTTCACCCTTTTCTTCTAGAAATGAAACCTGGATGATGTTTTTTAATTTTCAGACTTTTTTACATTTAATTTTGAATTTTCTAACTCGTGTCGGGTTGTACGGATAGGAAAGAAATTTTTTTTGTTCTCTATTTTTTGGCCTATCCTGACCCGTTTCGTGTCGAAATGAAACCTGGATGATGGTTTTTAATTTTTAGAATTTTTTTACATATATTTTTAAATTTTCTAACTCGGGTTTGGTTCGAACGGATAGGAAGGAAATTATTTTTGTTCTCTATTTTTCGGCCTGCCCGACCCGTTCCGTCTTGAAATGAAGCCTGGATGATGTTTTTTAATTTTCAGAATTTTTTTGCATTTATTTTTGAATTTTCTAACTCGGGTCGGTTTCAAACGGATAGGAAACAAATTTTTTTTGTTCTCTATTTTTCGGCCTGTCTTGACCCGTTTCGCCTCGAAATGAAGCCTGGATGATGTTTTTTAATTTTTAGAATTTTTTTGCATTTATTTTGGAATTATGTAACATGGGTCGTGTTCGAACGGATTGGAAAGAAATTTTTTTTATTCAATATTTTTCGGCCTGTCCTCACCCGTTCCGTCTTGAAAAGAAGCCTGGATGATGTTTTTTAATTTTTAAAATTTTTTTGCATTTATTTTTGAATTCCCTAACTCCGGTCGGGTTCGAACAGATAGGAAGGAAATTTTTTTTATCTTCTTCATAATTTTTTTCGGCCTGTCTTCACCCGTTGTCGTCTTGAATGAAACTGGATGATTTTTTTTAATTTTCAAATTTTTTTGCATTTATTTTTTTTAATTTTCTAACTCGGTCAGGTTTCGAACTGAGAGGAAAAGAAAAATTTTTTGTTCTCTATTTTTTGGCCGTCCTACCCCGTTTCCGTCCTTGAAAAGAAGCCTGGATGTCGTTTTTAATTTTAAAATTTTTTGCGTTTATGTTTGAATTCCCTAAATCGGGGTCAAGGTTCGAACGGTAGGAAGGAAATTTTTTTTCTTCTTTATTTTTTAGGCTGTCTTCGCCATTTCGTCTTGGAAAATGAAAGCCTGGATGATGTTTTTCTAATTTCCAGAAATTTTTTCCATTTACTTTTTTAATTTCTAACTCGTGTTGGTACGAACTGATAGGAAAGAATGTTTTTTGTTATCTATTTTTCGGCCTGTCCCTGACACCGTTCGTCTTGAAATGAAGCCTGGATGTAATTTTTTTTAATTTTTCAAATTTTTTGCATTTATTTTTGAATTTCTAACTCGGGTGCGGGTTGAACGGATAGGAAAGAAAATTTTTTTTTGTTCTCTATTTCGGCCTGTCTGACCCGTTTCGTCTAGAAACGAAGCCTGGATGATGTTTTTTTTAATTTTTCAAAGTTTTTTTTGCATTTATTTTTGAATTTTCTAACTCGGGTCGGGTCTGAATGGATAGGAAAGAAATTTTTTTTGTTTTCTATTTTTTGGCCTGTCCTGGCCCATTTTGTCTTGAAATGAAGCCTGGATGATGTTTTTTTATTTTTAAAATTTTTTTGCATTAATTTCTTAATTTTCTAACTCGGGTCAGGTTTGAACGGATAGGAAAGAAATTTTTTTTGTTCTGTATTTTTCTGCCTGTCCTTACCCATTTCGTCTTGAAATGAAGCCTGGACGATGTTTTTTAATTTTTAGAATTTTTTTGCATTTATTTTTGAATTTTCTAACTCGGGTCGGGTTCGTACGGATGGGAACGAAATTATTTTTGTTCTCTTTTTTTCGGCCTGTCCAGGACCGTTTCGTCTTGAAAAGAAGCCTGGATGATGTTTTTTAATTTTTAAAATTTTTTTGCATTTATTTTTGAATTCCCTTACTCGGGTTGGGTTCGAACGGATAGGAAGGAAATTTTTTTTTCTTCTCCGTTTTACGGCCTGTCTTAACCCTTTTCTTCTAGAAATGAAACCTGGATGATGTTTTTTAATTTTCAGACTTTTTTACATTTAATTTTGAATTTTCTAACTCGTGTCGGGTTGTACGGATAGGGAAGAAATTTTTTTTGTTCTCTATTTTTTGGCCTATCCTGACCCGTTTCGTGTCGAAATGAAACCTGGATGATGGTTTTTAATTTTTAGAATTTTTTTACATTTATTTTTGAATTTTCTAACTCGGGTTTGGTTCGAACGGATAGGAAGGAAATTATTTTTGTTCTCTATTTTTCGGCCTGCCCGACCCGTTCCGTCTTGAAATGAAGCCTGGATGATGTTTTTTAATTTTCAGAATTTTTTTGCATTTATTTTTGAATTTTCTAACTCGGGTCGGTTTCAAACGGATAGGAAAGAAATTTTTTTTGTTCTCTATTTTTCGGCCTGTCTTGACCCGTTTCGCCTCGAAATGAAGCCTGGATGATGTTTTTTAATTTTTTGAATTTTTTTGCATTTATTTTGGAATTATGTAACATGGGTCGTGTTCGAACGGATTGGAAAGAAATTTTTTTTATTCTATATTTTTCGGCCTGTCCTCACCCGTTCCGTCTTGAAAAGAAGCCTGGATGATGTTTTTTAATTTTTAAAATTTTTTTGCATTTATTTTTGAATTCCCTAACTCCGGTCGGGTTCGACCAGATAGGAATGAAATTTTTTTTCTTCTCTATTTTTCGGCCTGTCTTCGCCAATTTCGTCTTGAAATGAAACCTGAATGGTGTTTTTTAATTTTCAGAATTTTTTTCCTTTTAGTTTTGAATTTTCTAACTCGTGTTGGGTTCGAACTGATAGGAAAGAAATTTTTTTTGTTATCTATTTTTCGGCCTGTCCTGACCCGTTTTGTCTTGAAATGAGGACTGGATGATGTTTTTTAATTTTTCAAATTTTTTTGCATTTATTTTTGAATTTTCTAACTCGTGTCGGTTCTGAACGGATAGGAATGAAATTTTTTTTGTTCTCTATTTTTCGGCTTGTCTTCACCCGTTTCGTCTTGAAATGAAGCCTGGATGATGTTTTTTAATTTTTAGAATTTTTTTGCATTTTTTTTGGAATTATGTAAAATGGGTCGTGTTCGAACGGATTGGAAAGAAAATTTTTTTTATTCTATATTTTTCGACCTGTCCTCACCCGTTTCGTCTTGAAAAGAAGCCTGGATGATGTTTTTTAATTTTTAAAATTTTTTTGCATTTATTTTTGAATTCCCTAACTCCGGTCGGGTTCGAACTGATAGGAATGCAATTTTTTTTGTTCTCTATTTTTTCGGCTTGTCTTCACCCGTTTCGTCTTGAAATGAGAGCTAGATGATGTTTTTTTAAATTTTCAAGAATTTTTTTGCATTTATTTTTGAATTTCTAACTCGGTCGGTTTCAACGGATAGGAAAGAAAATTTTTTTGTTCTCATTTTTTTCGCCTGTCTCTGACCCCGTCGTCTTGGAAGATGCCATGGAATGAGTTTTTTTTTTAATTTAATCAATTTTTTGAATTTTATTTTGAATTTTCTAACTGGGTCGATTTCGAACGGAAGGAAAGTAAATTTTTTGTTCTCTATTTTTCGGCCTGTTTGACCCGTTTCGTCTTGAAATGAAGCCTGGATGATGTTTTTTAATTTTTAGAATTTTTTTGCATTTATTTTGGAATTATGTAACATGGGTCGTGTTCGAACGGATTGGAAAGAAATTTTTTTATTCTATATTTTTCGACCTGTCCTCACCCGTTTCGTCTTGAAAAGAAGCCTGGATGATGTTTTTTAATTTTTAAAATTTTTTTGCATTTATTTTTGAATTCCCTTACTCGGGTTGGGTTCCAACGGATAGGAAGGAAATTTTTTTTCTTCCCTATTTTACGGCCTGTCTTCACCCTTTTCTTCTAGAAATGAAACCTGGATGATGTTTTTTAATTTTCAGACTTTTTTGCATTTAATTTTTAATTTTCTAACTTGTGTCTGGTTGTACGGATAGGAAAGAAATTTTTTTTGTTCTCTATTTTTTGGCCTATCCTGACCCGTTTCGTCTCGAAATGAAACCTGGATGATGGTTTTTAATTTTTAGAATTTTTTTACATTTATTTTTGAATTTTCTAACTCGGGTTTGGTTCGAACGGATAGGAAGGAAATTATTTTTGTTCTCTATTTTTCGGCCTGCCGACCCGTTTCGTCTTGAAATGAAGCCTGGATGATGTTTTTTAATTTTCAGAATTTTTTTGCATTTATTTTTGAATTTTCTAACTCGGGTCGGTTTAAAACGGATATAAAAGAAATTTTTTTTGTTCTCTATTTTTCGGCCTGTCTTGACCCGTTTCGTCTCGAAATGAAGCCTCGTGTTCGAACGGATTGGAAAGAAATTTTTTTTATTCTATATTTTTCGGCCTGTCCTCACCCGTTCCGTCTTGAAAAGAAGCCTGGATGATGTTTTTTAATTTTTAAAATTTTTTTGCATTTATTTTATAATTCCCTAACTCCGGTCGGGTTCGAACTGATAGGAAGGAAATTTTTTTTCTTCTCTATTTTTCGGCCTGTCTTCACCCGTTTCGTCTTGAAATGAAACCTGGATGATGTTTTTTAATTTTCAGAATTTTTTTGCATTTATTTTTTAATTTTCTAACTCGTGTTAGGTTCGAACTGAGAGGAAAGAAAATTTTTTTGTTCTCTATTTTTCGGCCTGTCCTGACCCGTTTCGTCTTGAAAAGAAGCCTGGATGGTGTTTTTTAATTTTTAAAATTTTTTTGCGTTTATTTTTGAATTCCCTAAATCGGGTCAGGTTCGAACGGATAGGAAGGAAATATTTTTTTCTTCTTTATTTTTAGGCCTGTCTTCGCCAATTTCGTCTTGAAATGAAACCTGGATGATGTTTTCTAATTTTCCGAATTTTTTTCCATTTATTTTTGAATTTTCTAACTCGTGTTGGGTACGAACTGATAGGAAAGAAATTTTTTTTGTTATCTATTTTTTGGCCTGTCCTGACCCGTTTCGTCTTGAAATGAAGCCTGGATGATGTTTTTTAATTTTTCAAATTTTTTTGCATTTATTTTTGAATTTTCTAACTCGGGTCGGGTTTGAACGGATAGGAAAGAAATTTTTTTTGTTCTCTATTTTTCGGCCTGTCCTGACCCGTTTCGTCTTGAAACGAAGCCTGGATGATGTTTTTTAATTTTTCAAATTTTTTTGCATTTATTTTTGTATTTTCTAACTCGGGTCGGGTCTGAACGGATAGGAAATAAATTTTTTTTGTTTTCTATTTTTTGGCCTGTCCTGACCCATTTTGTCTTGAAATGAAGCCTGGATGATGTTTTTTAATTTTTAAAATATTTTTGCATTAATTTCTTAATTTTCTAACTCGGGTCAGGTTTGAACGGATAGGAAAGAAATTTTTTTTGTTCTGTATTTTTCTGCCTGTCCTTACCCATTTCGTCTTGAAATGAAGCCTGGACGATGTTTTTTAATTTTTAGAATTTTTTTGCATTTATTTTTGAATTTTCTAACTCGGGTCGGGTTCGCACGAATGGGAACGAAATTATTTTTGTTCTCTTTTTTTCGGCCTGTCCAGAACCGTTTCGTCTTGAAAAGAAGCCTGGATGATGTTTTTTAATTTTTAAAATTTTTTTGCATTTATTTTTGAATTCCCTTACTCGGGTTGGGTTCGAACGGATAGGAAGAAAATTTTTTTTTCTTCTCTGTTTTACGGCCTGTCTTCACCCTTTTCTTCTAGAAATGAAACCTGGATGATGTTTTTTAATTTTCAGACTTTTTTACATTTAATTTTGAATTTTCTAACTCGTGTCGGGTTGTACGGATAGGAAAGAAATTTTATTTGTTCTCTATTTTTTGGCCTATCCTGACCCGTTTCGTGTCGAAATGAAACCTGGATGATGGTTTTTAATTTTTAGAATTTTTTTACATTTATTTTTGAATTTTCTAACTCGGGTTTTGTTCGAACGGATAGGATGGAAATTATTTTTGTTCACTATTTTTCGGCCTGCCCGACCCGTTTCGTCTTGAAATGAAGCCTGGATGATGTTTTTTAATTTTCAGAATTTTTTTGCATTTATTTTGAATTTCTAACTCGGTGTCGGTTTTCAAACGGATAGGAATGAATTTTTTTGTTCTCTAGTTTTTCGCCTGTTTGACCCGTTTTCCGTTCGAAAGAAGCCTGGATGAATGTTTTTTAATTTTAGAATTTTTGCAATTTTATCTTTGGATTATGTAACATGGGTCGTGTCGCACACGGATCTGGAAAGAATTTTTTTATTCTATATTTTCGGCTGTCCTCACCCGTCTTATTTGAAAAGAAGCCTGGTGCATTTTTTGTAATTTTTAAAAATTTTTTTGCATTTATTTTTGAATTCCCTAACTCCGGTCGGGTTCGAACTGATAGGAAGGAAAATTTTTTTCTTCTCTATTTTTCGGCCTGTCTTCACCCGTTTCGTCTTGAAATGAAACCTGGATGATGTTTTTTAATTTTCAGAATTTTTTTGCATTTATTTTTTAATTTTCTAACTCGTGTCAGGTTCGAACTGAGAGGAAAGAAAATTTTTTTGTTCTCTATTTTTCGGCCTGTCCTGACCCGTTTCGTATTGAAAAGAAGCCTGGATGGTTTTTTTTAATTTTTAAAATTTTTTTGCATTTATTTTTGAATTCCCTAACTCGGGTCAGGTTCGAACGGATAGGAAGGAAATTTTTTTTCTTCTTTATTTTTCGGCCTGTCTTCGCCAATTTCGTCTTGAAATGAAACCTGGATGATGTTTTCTAATTTTCAGAATTTTTTTCCATTTATTTTTGAATTTTCTAACTCGTGTTGGGTACGAACTGATAGGATAGAAATTTTTTTTGTTATCTATTTTTCGGCCTGTCCTGACCCGTTTCGTCTTGAAATGAAGCCTGGATGATGTTTTTTAATTTTTCAAATTTTTTTGCATTTATTTTTGAATTTTCTAACTGTGGTCGGGTCTGAACGGATAGGAAAGAAATTTTTTTTGTTCTCTATTTTTCGGCCTGTCCTGACCCGTTTCGTCTTGAAACGAGGCCTGGATGATGTTTTTTAATTTTTCAAATTTTACTGCATTTATTTTTGAATTTTCTAACTCGGGTCGGGTCTGAACGGATAGGAAAGAAATTTTTTTTGTTTTCTATTTTTTGGCCTGTCCTGACCCATTTTGTCTTGAAATGAAGCCTGGATGATGTTTTTTAATTTTTAAAATTTTTTTGCATTAATTTTTTAATTTTCTAACTCGGGTCAGGTTTGAACGGATAGGAAAGAAATTTTTTTTGTTCTGTATTTTTCGGCCTGTCCTTACCCATTTCGTCTTGAAATGAAGCCTGGATGATGTTTTTTAATTTTTAGAATTTTTTTGCATTTATTTTTGAATTTTCTAACTCGGGTCGGGTTCGTACGGATGGGAAGGAAATTATTTTTGTTCACTTTTTTTCGGCCTGTCCAGGACCGTTTCGTCTTGAAAAGAAGCCTGGATGAGTTTTTTTAATTTTCAAATTTTGCCATTTATTTTTGAATTTCCCTTAACTCGGGTTTGGGTCGAACGATAGGAAGGCAAATTTTTTTTTCTTTCTCTATTTACGGCCTGTCTTTCCACCCTTTTCTTTCTAGAAATGAAACCTGGATGATGTTTTATTTAATTTCAGACTTTTTATGCATTTAATTTCTTGAATTTTCTAACTCGTGTCGGGTTGTACGGATAGGAAAGAAATTTTTTTTGTTCTCTATTTTTTGGCCTATCCTGACCCGTTTCGTCTCGAAATGAAACCTGGATGATGGTTTTTAATTTTTAGAATTTTTTTACATTTATTTTTGAATTTTATAACTCGGGTTTGGTTCGAACGGATAGGAAGGAAATTATTTTTGCTCTCTATTTTTCGGCCTGTCCCGACCCGTTTCGTCTTGAAATGAAGCCTGGATGATGTTTTTTAATTTTTAAAATTTTTTTGCATTTATTTTTGAATTCCCTAACTCCGGTCGGGTTCGAACTGATAGGAAGGAAAATTTTTTTCTTCTCTATTTTTCGGCCTGTCTTCACCCGTTTCGTCTTGAAATGAAACCTGGCATGATGTTTTTTTAATTTTCAGAATTTTTTTGCATTATTTTTTAATTTTCTTAACTCGCTGTCAGGTTCGATACTGAGAGGAAAGAAATTTTTTTGGTTCTCTATTTTTCGGCCTGTCCTGACCCCGTTTCGTCTTTGAAAAGAAGCCTGGATGGTAAATGTTTTTTTATTTTTTAAAATTTTTTTTGCATTGTATTTTTTTGAATTCCCTAACTCGGGTCAGGTTCGAACGGATAGGAAGGAAATTTTTTTTCTTCTTTATTTTTCGGCCTGTCTTCGCCAATTTCGTCTTGAAATGAAACCTGGATGATGTTTTCTAATTTTCAGAATTTTTTTCCATTTATTTTTGAATTTTCTAACTCGTGTTGGGTACGAACTGATAGGAAAGAAATTTTTTTTGTTATCTATTTTTCGGCCTGTCCTAACCCGTTTCGTCTTGAAATGAAGCCTGGATGATGTTTTTTAATTTTTCAACTTTTTTTGCATTTATTTTTGAATTTTCTAACTTGGGTCGGGTCTGAACGGATAGGAAAGAAATTTTTTTTGTTCTCTATTTTTCGGCCTGTCCTGACCCGTTTCGTCTTGAAACGAGGCCTGGATGATGTTTTTTAATTTTTCAAATTTTACTGCATTTATTTTTGAATTTTCTAACTCGGGTCGGGTCTGAACGGATAGGAAAGAAATTTTTTTTGTTTTCTATTTTTTGGCCTGTCCTGACCCATTTTGTCTTGAAATGAAGCCTGGATGATGTTTTTTAATTTTTAAAATTTTTTTGCATTAATTTTTTAATTTTCTAACTCGGGTCAGGTTTGAACGGATAGGAAAGAAATTTTTTTTGTTCTGTATTTTTCGGCCTGTCCTTACCCATTTCGTCTTGAAATGAAGCCTGGATGATGTTTTTTAATTTTTAGAATTTTTTTGCATTTATTTTTGAATTTTCTAACTCGGGTCGGGTTCGTACGGATGGGAAGGAAATTATTTTTGTTCACTTTTTTTCGGCCTGTCCAGGACCGTTTCGTCTTGAAAAGAAGCCTGGATGATGTTTTTTAATTTTTCAAATTTTTTTGCATTTATTTTTGAATTCCCTAACTCGGGTTGGGTTCGAACGGATAGGAAGGAAATTTTTTTTCTTCTCTATTTTACGGCCTGTCTTCACCCTTTTCTTCTAGAAATGAAACCTGGTGATGTTTTTTAATTTTCAGACTTTTTTGCATTTAATTTTGAATTTTTCTAACTCGTTGTCGGGTTGTACTGGATAGGGAAAGAAATTTTTTTTGTTCTCTATTTTTTGGCCTATCCTGGACCCGTTTCGTCTCGAAATGAACCTGGATGATGGTTTTTAATTTTCAGAATTTTTTTGCATTTATTTTTGAATTTTCTAACTCGGGTCGGTTTCGAACGGATAGGAAGGAATTTTTTTTTGTTCTCTATTTTTCGGCCTGTCTTCATCCGTTTCGTCTTGAAATGAAGCCTGAATAATGTTTTTTAATTTTAAGAATTTTTTTGCATTTATTTTTGAATTTTCTAACTCGGGTCGGGTTCGTACGGATGGGAAGGAAATTATTTTTGTTCTCTTTTTTTCGGCCTGTCCAGGACCGTTTCGTCTTGAAAAGAAGCCTGGATGATGTTTTTTAATTTTTAAAATTTTTTTGCATTTATTTTTGAATTCCCTTACTCGGGTTGGGTTCGAACGGATAGGAAGGAAATTTTTTTTTCTTCTCTGTTTTACGGCCTGTCTTCACCCTTTTCTTCTAGAAATGAAACCTGGATGATGTTT
>NW_022155231.1:0-14244 GCF_001633185.2 Quercus lobata | reverse complement strand
TCGGCCTGTGCTAACCCGTTTCGTCTTGAAATGAAGCCTGGATGATGTTTTTTAATTTTTAAAATTTTTTTGCATTTATTTTTTGAATTTTCTAGCTCGGGTCGGGTTCGAACGGATGGGAAGGAAATTATTTTTGTTCTCAATTGTTCGGCCTGTCCTGACCCGTTTCGTCTTGAAATGAAGCCTGAATGATGTTTTTTAATTTGTAAAATTATTTTGCATTTATTTTTGAATTTTCTAACTCGTGTCGGGTTTGAAAGGATAAGAAGGAAATTTTTTTCGTTCTCGATTCTTCGGCCTGTCCTGACCCGTTTCGTCTTGGAATGAAGCCTGGATGATGTTTTTTAATTTTTAAAATTATTTTGCATTTTTTTTTAATGTTCTAATTCAGGTCGGGTTCGAACGGAAAGGAAGGAAATTATTTTTGTTCTCAATTTTTTGGCCTGTCCTGACCCGTTTCGTCTTTAAATGAAGCCTGGGTGATGTTTTTTAATTTTGAAATTTATTTTACATTTTTTTTAAATTTTCTAACTCGGGTCGGGCTCGAACGGATAGGAAGGAAATTATTTTTGTTCTAAATTTTTCGGCCTGTCCTGACCCGTTTCGTCTTGAAATGAAGCCTGGATGATGTTTTTTAATTTTTAAAATTTTTTTGCATTTATTTTCGAATTTTCTAACTCGGGCCGAGTTCGAACAGGTCGGAAGGAAACTATTTTTGTTCTCTATTTTTCGGCCAATCCTGGCCCGTATGGTGTTGAAATGAACCCTGGATGATGTTTTTTAATTTTTAGAATTTTTTTGCATTTATTTTTTGAATTTTCTAGCTCGGGTCGGGTTCGAACGGATAGGAAGGAAATTATTTTTGTTCTCAATTTTTTGCCCTGTCCAGACCCGTTTCGTCTTGAAATGAAGCCTGGATGATGTTTTTTAATTTTTAAAATTTTTTTGCATTTATTTTTTGAATTTTCTATCTCGGGTCGGGTTCGAACGGATAGGAAGGAAATTATTTTTGTTCTCAATTTTTCGGCCTGTCCTGACCCGTTTCGTCTTGAAATGAAGCCTGGATGATGTTTTTTAATTTTTAATATTTTTTTGCATTTGTTTTTTGAATTTTCTAGCCCGGGTCGGGTTCGAACGGATAGGAAGGAAATTATTTTTGTTCTCAATTTTTCGGCCTGTCCTGACCCGTTTCGTCTTGAAATGAAGCCTGGATGATGTTTTTTAATTTTTAAAATTTTTTTGCATTTATTTTAAAATTTTCGAACTCGGGCCGGGTTCGAACGTGAAGGAAGGAAATTATTTTTGTTCTCAATTTTTCGCCCTGTCCTGACCCGTTTCATCTTGAAATGAAGCCTGGATGATGTTTTTATATTTTTAAAATTTTTTTGCGTTTATTTTTTGAATTTTCTAGCTCGGGTCGAGTTCGAACGGATAGGAGGGAAATTATTTTTGTTATCAATTTTTCGGTCTGTCCTGAACTGTTTCGTCTTGAAATGAAGCCTGGATGATGTTTTTTAATTTTTAAAATTTTTTTGCACTTATTTTCGAATTTTCTAACTCGGGCCGGGTTCGAACGGGTAGGAAGGAAATTATTTTTGTTCTCTATTTTTCGGCCTATCCTGGCCCGTATGGTCATGAAATGAACCCTGGATGATATTTTTTATTTTTTAGATTTTTTTTGCATTTATTTTCGAATTTTCTAACTCGGCCCGGGTTCGAACGGGTAGGAAAGAAATTAATTTTGCTCTCTATTTTTCGGCCTATCCTGACCCGTATGGTCTTGAAATGAATCCTGGATGATGTTTTTTGATTTTTAAAATTTTTTTCATTTATTTAAGAATTTTCTAAATCGTGTCGGGTTCGACCGGATTGCAAGGAAATTTTTTTTCGTCTCGATTTTTCGGCCTGTCCTAACCCGTTTCGTCTTGAATGGAAGCCTGGATGATGTTTTTTAATTTTTAAAATTTTTTTGCATTTATTTTTTGAATTTTCTAGCTCGGGTCGGGTTCGAACGGATAGGAAGGAAATTATTTTTGTTCTCAATTTTTCGGCCTGTCCTGACCCGTTTCGTCTTGAAATGAAACCTGGATGATGTTTTTTAATTTTTAAAATTTTTTTTGCATTTATTTTCGAATTTTCTAACTCGGGCCGAGTTCGAACGGTTCGGAAGGAAATTATTTTTGTTCTCTATTTTTTGGCCTATCCTGACCCATATGGTATTGAAATGAACCCTGGATGATGTTTTTTAATTTTTAGAATTTTTTTGCATTTATTTTTTGAATTTTCTAGCTCGCGTCGGGTTCGAACGGATAGGAAGGAAATTATTTTTGTTCTCAATTTTTCGCCCTGTCCTTGACCCGTGTCTTTAATGAAGCCTGGATGATGTTTTTTTAATTTTTAAAATTTTTTTGCATTTATTTTTTTGAATTTTCTAGCTGGGTCGGGTTCGAACGGATAGGAAGGAAATTATTTTTGTTCTAATCTTCGGGCCTGTTCCTGACCCGTTTCGTCTTGAAATGAAACCTGGATGATGTTTTTTAATTTTTAAAATTTTTTTGCATTTATTTTAGAATTTTCGAACTCGGGCCGGGTTCGAATGGGTAGGAAGGAAATTATTTTTGTTCTCTATTTTTCGGCCTATCCTGGCCCGTATGGTCTTGAAATGAACCCTGGACGATATTTTTTAATTTTTAGAATTTTTTTGCATTTATTTTCGAATTTTCTAACTCGTTCCTGGTTCGAACGGGTAGGAAGGAAATTATTTTCGTTCTCAATTTTTCGGTCTGTCCTGACCCGTTTCGTCTTGAAATGAAGTCTGGATGATGTTTTTTAATTTTTGAAATTTTTTTGCATTTATTTTTGAATTTTCTAACTCGGGCCGGGTTCGAACGGGTAGGAAGGAAATTATTTTTGTTCTCTATTTTTCTTCCGATCCAGGCCTGTATGGTCTTGAAATGGAACCTGGATGATGTTTTTTAATTTTTAGAATTTTTTTGCATTTATTTTTTGAATTTTCTAACGCGTGTCGAGTTCGAACAGATAGGAAGGAAATTTTTTTTGTTCTCGATTTTTCGGCCTGTGCTAACCCGTTTCGTCTTGAAATGAAGCCTGGATGATGTTTCTTAATTTTTAAAATTTTTTTGCATTTATTTTTTGAATTTTCTTGCTCGGGTCGGGTTCGAACGGATATGAAGGAAATTAATTTTGCTCTCTATTTTTCGGCCTATCCTGGCCCGTATGGTCTTGAAATTAATCCTGGATGATGTTTTTTAATTTTTAGAATTTTTTTTGCATTTATTTTCGAATTTTCTAACTCGGCCCGGGCTCGAACGGGTAGGAAGGAAATTATTTTCGTTATCAATTTTTCGGTCTGTCCTGAACCGTTTCGTCTTGAAATGAAGCCTGGATGATGTTTTTTAATTTTAAAAATTTTTTTGCATTCATTTTCGAATTTTCTAACTCGGGCCGAGTTCGAACGGGTCGGAAGGAAATTATTTTTGTTCTCTATTTTTTGGCCTATCCTGACCCATATGGTCTTGAAATGAACCCTGGATGATGTTTTTTTTAACTTTTAGAATTTTTTGCATTTATTTTTTGAATTTTCTACCTCGTGTCGGGTTCGAACGGATAGGAAGGAAATTTTTTTTGTTCTCGATTTTTCCCTGTCCTGACCCGTTTCGTCTTGAAATGAAGCCTGGGATCCTGTTTTCAATTTTTAAAATTTTTTTGCATTTATTTTTTGAATTTTCTAGCTCGGGTCGGGTTCGAACGGATAGGAAAGAAATTATTTTTGTTCTCAATTTTTCGGCCTCTCCTGACCCGTTTCGTCTTGAAATGAAGCCTGGATGATGTTTTTTAATTTTTGAAATTTTTTTGCATTTATTTTAGAATTTTCTAACTCGGGCCGGGTTCGAAGGTAGGAAGGAAATTATTTTTGTTCTCTATTTTTCGGCCTATCCTGGCCCGTATGGTCTTGAAATGAACCCTGGATGATGTTTTTTAATTTTTAGAATTTTTTTGCATTTATTTTTGAATTTTCTAACTCGTGTCGGGTTTCGAACGGGTAGGAAGGAAATTATTTTTGTTCTCGATTTTTCGGCCTGTCCTGACCCGTTTCGTCTTGAAATGAAAGTCTGGATGATGTTTTTTAATTTTTGAAATTTTTTTGCATTTATTTTCGAATTTTCTAACTCGGGCCGGGTTCGAACGGTAGGAAGGAAAATTATTTAACACAATTTTTATTTTGCATTTTTTTTTTTTTTCAACTCGGTGGTTCGACGGATGAAGGAATTTTTGTTCTCAATTTTTAGGCCTGTCTGACCCGTTTCGTCTTGAAATGAAGCCTGGATGATGTTTTTTAACTTTTAAAATTTTTTTGCATTTATTTTCGAATTTTTCTAACTCTGGTCGGGTTCGAACGGATAGGAAGGAAATTTTTTTTGTTCTCGATTTTTCGGCCTGTGCTGACCCGTTTCGTCTTGAAATGAAGCCTGGATGATGTTTTTTAATTTTTAATATTTTTTTGCATTTATTTTTTGAATTTTCTAGCCCGGGTCGGGTTCGATCGGATAGGAAGGAAATTATTTTTGTTCTCAATTTTTAGGCCTGTCCTGAACCGTTTCGTCTTGAAATGAAGCCTGGATGATGTTTTTTAATTTTTAAAATTTTTTAGCACTTATTTTCGAATTTTCTAACTCGGGCTGGGTTCGAACGGATAGGAAGGAAATTATTTTTGTTCTCAATTTTTTGGCCTGTCCTAACCCGTTTCGTCTTGAAATGAAGCCTGGATGATGTTTTTTAACTTTTAAAATTTTTTTGCATTTATTATCGAATTTTCTAACTCGGGTCGGGTTCGAACTGGTAGGAAGGAAATTATTTTTGTTCTCAATTTTTCGGCCTATCCTGACCCGATTCGTCTTGAAATGAAGCCTGGATGATGTTTTTTAATTTTAAAAATTTTTTTGCGTTTATTTTCGAATTTTCTAACTCGGGCTGGGTTCGAACGGGTAGGAAGGAAATTATTTTTGTTCTTTATTTTTCGGCCTATCCTGGCCCGTTTGCTCTTGAAATGAACCCTGGATGATGTTTTTTTAATTTTTAGATTTTTTTTGCATTTATTTTTGAATTTTCTAACTCGTGTTGGGTTTGAACGGATAGGAAGGAAATTTTTTTTGTTCTCGATTTTTCGGCTTGTCCTGACCTGTTTCATCTTGAAATGAAGCCTGGATGATGTTTTTTAATTTTTAAAATTTTTTTGAATTTATTTTCGAATTTTCTAACTCTGGCCGATTTCGAATAGGTAGGATGGAAATTATTTTTGTTCTCTATTTTTCGGCCTATCCTGGCCCGTATGGTCTTGAAATGAACCCTGGACGACGTTTTTTAATTTTTAGAATTTTTTTGCATTTATTTTGAATTTTCTAACTCGGATCGTGTTCGAACGGATAGGAAGGAAATTTTTTTCGTTCTCGATTTCTCGGCCTATCCTGACCCGTTTCGTCAGGAAATGAAGCCTGGATGATATTTTTTAATTTTTAAAATTATTTTGCATTTTTTTTTTAATTTTCTAACACGGGTCGGGCTCGATCGGATAGGAAGGAAATTATTTTTGTTCTAAATTTTTTGGCCTGTCCTGACCCGTTTCGTCTTGAAATGAAACCTGGATGATGTTTTTTAAATTTTAAAATTTTTTTGCATTTGGTTTCGAATTTTCTAACTCAGGCCGGGTACGAACGGATTGGAAGGAAATTATTTTTGTTCTCTATTTTTCGGCCTATCCTGGCCCGTACGGTCTTGAAATGAACCCTTGATGATGTTTTTTAATTTCTAAAATTTTTTTGCATTTATTTTTTGAATTTTCTAACTCGGGTCGGGTTCGAACGGATAAGAAGGAAGTTTTTTTTTGTTCTCTATTTTTCGGCCTGTCCTGACCCGTTTCGTCTTGAAATGAAACCTGGATGATGTTTTTTAATTTTTAAAATTTTTTTGCATTTGTTTTCGACTTTTCTAACTCAGGCCGGGTTCGAACGGGTTCGAAGCAAATTTTTGTCGTTCTCGATTTTTCGGCCTGTCCTTACCCGTTTCGTCTTGAAATGAAGCCTGGATGATGTTATTTAATTTTTAAAATTATTTTGCATTTTTTTTCAATTTTCTAACTTGGGTCGGGTTCGAACGGATAGGAAGGAAATTATTTTTGTTCTCAATTTTTAGGCCTGTCCTGACCCGTTTCGTCTTGAAATGAAGCCTGGATGATGTTTTTTAATTTTTAAAATTTTTTTGCATTTATTTTCAAATTTTCTAACTCGGGCCGGGTTCGAACGGATAAGAAGGAAATTATTTTTGATCTCAATTTTTTGGCCTATCCTGACCCGTTTCGTCTTGAAATGAAGCCTGCATGATGTTTTTTAATTTTTAAATTTTTTTTGCATTTATTTTCGAATTTTCTAACTCTGGCTGGGTTCGAACGGGTAGGAAGGAAATTATTTTTGTTCTCTATTTTACGGACTATCCTGGCCCGTATGGCCTTGAAATGAACCCTGGATGATGTTTTTTTAATTTTTAGATTTTTTTTGCATTTATTTTTGAATTTTCTAACTCGTGTCGGGTTCGAACGGATAGGAAGGAAATTTTTTTGTTCTCGATTTTTCAGCTTGTCCAGACCTGTTTTGTCAAGAAATGAAGGCTGGATGATGTTTTTTAATTTCTAAAATTTTTTGCATTTATTTTTTGAATTTTCTAACTCGGGTCGGGTTCGAACGGATAAGAAGGAAGTTTTTTTTTGTTCTCTATTTTTCGGCCTGTCCTGACTCGTTTCGTCTTGAAATGAAACCTGGATGATGTTTTTTAATTTTTAAAATTTTTTTGCATTTGTTTTCAAATTTTCTAACTCAGGCCGGGTTCGAACGGGTTGGACGGAAATTATTTTTGTTCTCCATTTTTCGGCCTATCCTGGCCCGTACGGTCTTGAAATGAACCCTGGATGATGTTTTTTAATTTTTAGAATTTTTTTGCATTTATTTTTGAATTTTCTAACTCGTGTCGGGTTTGAACGGATAGGAAGGAAATTTTTTTCGTTCTCGATTTTTCGGCCTGTCCTGACCCGTTTCGTCTTGAAATGAAACCTGGATGATGTTTTTTAATTTTAAAGATTATTTTGCATTTTTTTTTCAAATTTCTAACTCGGGTCGGGTTCGAACGGATAGGAAGGAAATTATTTTTGTTCTCAATTTTTAGGCCTGTGCTGACCCGGTTCTTCTTGAAATGAAGCCTGGATGATGTTTTTTAATTTTTAATATTTTTTTGCATTTATTTTTTAAATTTTCTAGCCCGGGTTGGGTTCGATCGGATAGGAAGGAAATTATTTTTGTTCTCAATTTTTAGGCCTGTCCTGACCCGTTTCGTCTTGAAATGAAGCCTGGATGATGTTTTTTAATTTTTAAAATTTTTTTGCACTTATTTTCGAATTTTCTAACTCGGGCCGGGTTCGAACGGATAGGAAGGAAATTATTTTTGTTCTCAATTTTTAGGCCTGTGCTGACCCGTTTCTTCTTGAAATGAAGCCTGGATGATGTTTTTTAATTTTTAATATTTTTTTGCATTTATTTTTTAAATTTTCTAGCTTGGGTTGGGTTCGATCGGATAGGAAGGAAATTTTTTTCGTTCTCGATTTTTCGGCTTGCCCTGACCTGTTTTGTCAAGAAATGAAGCCTGGATGATGTTTTTTAATTTTTAAAATTTTTTTGCATTTAGTTTTTGAATTTTCTAACTCGGGTCGGGTTCGAACGGATAAGAAGGAAGTTTTTTTTGTTCTCTATTTTTCGGCCTGTCCTGATCCGTTTCGTCTTGAAATGAAGCCTGGATGATGTTTTTTAATTTTTAAAATTTTTTTGCATTTATTTTTGTATTTTCTAACTCGTGTCGGGTTTGAAAGGATAGGGAGGAAATTTTTTTCGTTCTCGATTTTTCGGCCTGTCTTGACCCGTTTCGTCTTGAAATGAAGCCTGGATGATGTTTTTTAATTTTTAAAATTATTTTGCATTTTTTTTTTAATTTTCTAACTCAGGTCGGGTTCGAACGGATAGGAAGGAAATTTTTTTCATTCTCGATTTTTCGGATTGTCCTCACCTGTTTTGTCAAGAAATGAAGCCTGGATGATGTTTTTTAATTTTTAAAATTTTTTTGCATTTATTTTTTGAATTTTCTAACTCGGGTCGGATTCCAACAGATAGGAAGGAAATTATTTTTATTCTCAATTTTTCGGCCTATCCTGACCCGTATCGTCTTGAAATGAAGCCTGGATGATGTTTTTTAATTTTAAAAATTTTTTTGCGTTTATTTTCGAATTTTCTAACTCAGGCTGGGTTCGAACGGGTAGGAAGGAAATTATTTTTGTTCTCTATTTTCCGGCCTATCCTGGCACGTATGGTCTTGAAATGAACCCTGGATGATATTTTTTTAATTTTTAGATTTTTTTTGCATGTATTTTTGAATTTTCTAACTCGTGTCGGGTTCGAACGGATAGGAAGGAAATTTTTTTTGTTCTCGATTTTTCGGCTTGTCCTGACCTGTTTCGTCTTGAAATGAAGCCTGGATGATGTTTTTTAATTTTTAAAATTTTTTTGAATTTATTTTCGAATTTTCTAACTCTGGCCGAGTTCGAACAGGTAGGAAGGAAATTATTTTTGTTCTCTATTTTTCGGCCTATCCTGGCCCGTATGGTCTTGAAATGAACCTTGGACGACGTTTTTTAATTTTTAGAAATTTTTTGCATTTATTTTTGAATTTTCTAACTCGGATCGGGTTCGAACGGATAGGAAGGAAATTTTTTTCGTTCTCGATTTCTTGGCCTATCCTGACCCGTTTCGTCTTGAAATGAAACCCGGATGATGTTTTTTAATTTTTAAAATTATTTTGCATTTTTTTTTTAATTTTCTAACTCGGGTCGGGCTTGAACGGATAGGAAGGAAATTATTTTTGTTCTAAATTTTTCGGCCTGTCCTGACCCGTTTCGTCTTGAAATGAAACCTGGATGATGTTTTTTAATTTTTAAAATTTTTTTGCATTTGTTTTCGAATTTTCTAACTCAGGCCGGGTACGAACGGATTGGAAGGAAATTATTTTTGTTCTCTATTTTTCGGCCTATCCTAGCCCGTACGGTCTTGAAAGGAACACTGGATGATGTTTTTTAATTTTTAGAATTTTTTTGCATTTATTTTTTGAATTTTCTAGCTCGGGTCGGGTTCGAACGGATAGGAAGGAAATTATTTTTGTTCTCAATTTTTCGGTTTGTCCTGACCCGTTTCGTCTTGAAATGAAGCCTGGATGATGTTTTTTAATTTTTAAAATTTTTTTGCATTTATTTTCGAATTTTCTAACTCGTATCGTGTTCGAACGGATTGGAAGGAAATTATTTTTGTTCTCTCTTTTTCGGCCGATTCTGGCCCGTACGGTCTTGAAATGAACCCTGGATGATGTTTTTTAATTTTTAAAATTTTTTTGCATTTATTTTCGAATTTTCTAACTTGGGTCGGGTTCGAACGGGTAGGAAAGAAATTATTTTTGTTCCCTATTTTTCGGCCGATTCTGGCCCGTATGGTCTTGAAATGAATCCTGGATGATATTTTTTAGTTTTTAGAATTTTTTTGCATGTATTTTCGAATTTTCTAACTCGGCCCGGGTTCGAACGGGTAGGAAGGAAATTATTTTTGTTCTCAATTTTTCTGTCTGTCCCGATCCGTTTTGTCTTGAAATGCAGCCTGGATGATGTTTTTTAATTTTTAAAATTTTTTTGCATTTATTTTCGAATTTTCTAACTCGGGCCGGGTACGAACGGGTAGGAAGGAAATTATTTTTGTTCTCTATTTTTCGGCCTATCCTGGCCCGTACGGTCTTGAAATGAACCCTGGATGATGTTTTTTAATTTCTAATATTTTTTTACATTTATTTTTTGAATTTTCTAACTCGGGTCGGGTTCGAACGGATAAGAAGGAAGTTTTTTTTTGTTCTCTATTTTTCGGCCTGTCCTCACCCGTTTCGTTTTGAAATGAAACCTGGATGATGTTTTTTAATTTTTAAAATTTTTTTGCATTTGTTTTCGAATTTTCTAACTCAGGCCGGGTTCGAACGGGTTGGAAGGAAATTTTTCTCGTTCTCGATTTTTCGGCCTGCCCTGACCCGTTTCGTCTTGAAATGAAGCCTGGATGATGTTATTTAATTTTTAAAATTATCTTGCATTTTTTTTCAATTTTCTAACTTGGGTCGGGTTCGAACGGATAGGAAGGAAATTATTTTTGTTCTCAATTTTTAGGCCTGTCCTGACCCGTTTCGTCTTGAAATGAAGCCTGGATGATGTTTTTTAATTTTTAAAATTTTTTTGCATTTATTTTCGTATTTTCTAACTCGGGCCGGGTTCGAACGGATAAGAAGGAAATTATTTTTGATCTCAATTTTTTGGCCTATCCTGACCCGTTTCGTCTTGAAATGAAGCCTGGATGATGTTTTTTAATTTTTAAATTTTTTTTGCATTTATTTTCGAATTTTCTAACTCTGGCTGGGTTCGAACGGGTAGGAAGGAAATTATTTTTGTTCTCTATTTTACGGACTATCCTGGCCCGTATGGCCTTGAAATGAACCCTGGATGATGTTTTTTTAATTTTTAGATTTTTTTTGCATTTATTTTTGAATTTTCTAACTCGTGTCGGGTTCGAACGGATAGGAAGGAAATTTTTTTGTTCTCGATTTTTCAGCTTGTCCAGACCTGTTTTGTCAAGAAATGAATGCTGGATGATGTTTTTTAATTTTTAAAATTTTTTTGCATTTGTTTTCAAATTTTCTAACTCAGGCCGAGTTCGAACGGGTTGGAAGGAAATTATTTTTGTTCTCCATTTTTCGGCCTATCCTGGCCCGTACGGTCTTGAAATGAACCCTGGATGATGTTTTTTAATTTTTAGAATTTTTTTGCATTTATTTTTGAATTTTCTAACTCGTGTCGTGTTTGAACGAATAGGAAGGAAATTTTTTTCGTTCTCGATTTTTCGGCCTGTCCTGACCCGTTTCGTCTTGAAATGAAACCTGGATGATGTTTTTTAATTTTAAAGATTATTTTGCATTTTTTTTTTCAAATTTCTAACTCGGGTCGGGTTCGAACGGATAGGAAGGAAATAATTTTTGTTCTCAATTTTTAGGCCTGTCCTGACTCATTTCGTCTTGAAACGAAGCCTGGATGATGTTTTTTAACTTTTAAAATTTTTTTGCATTTATTTTCGAATTTTCTAACTCGGGTCGGGTTCGAACGGATAGGAAGGAAATTTTTTTTGTTCTCCATTTTTCGGCCTATCCTGGCCCGTACGGTCTTGAAATGAACCCTGGATGATGTTTTTTAATTTTTAGAATTTTTTTGCATTTATTTTTGAATTTTCTAACTCGTGTCGGGTTTGTACGGATAGGAAGGAAATTTTTTTCGTTCTCGATTTTTCGGCCTGTCCTGACCCGTTTCGTCTTGAAATGAAACCTGGATGATGTTTTTTAATTTTAAAGATTATTTTGCATTTTTTTTTTTCAAATTTCTAACTCGGGTCGGGTTCGAACGGATAGGAAGGAAATTATTTTTGTTCTCAATTTTTAGGCCTGTCCTGACTCGTTTCGTCTTGAAATGAAGCCTGGATGATGTTTTTTAACTTTTAAAATTTTTTTGCATTTATTTTCGAATTTTCTAACTCGGATCGGGTTCGAACGGATAGGAAGGAAATTTTTTTTGTTCTCGATTTTTCGGCCTGTGCTGACCCGTTTCGTCTTGAAATGAAGCCTGGATGATGTTTTTTAATTTTTAATATTTTTTTGCATTTATTTTTTGAATTTTCTAGCCCGGGTTGGGTTCGATCGGATAGGAAGGAAATTATTTTTGTTCTCAATTTTTAGGCCTGTCCTGACCCGTTTCGTCTTGAAATGAAGCCTGGATCCTGTTTTTTAATTTTTAAAATTTTTTTGCATTTGTTTTCAAATTTTCTAACTCAGGCCGGCTTCGAACGGGTTGGAAGGAAATTATTTTTGTTCTCAATTTTTTGGCCTGTCCTGACCCGTTTCGTCTTTAAATGAAGCCTGGATGATGTTTTTTAATTTTTAAAATTATTTTGCATTTTGTTAAAATTTTCTAACTCGGGTCGGGCTCGAACGGATAGGAAGGAAATTATTTTTGTTCTCAATTTTTAGGCCTGTGCTGACCCGTTTCGTCTTGAAATGAAGCCTGGATGATGTTTTTTAATTTTTAATATTTTTTTGCATTTATTTTTTGAATTTTCTAGCCCGGGTTGGGTTTGATCGGATAGGAAGGAAATTATTTTTGTTCTCAATTTTTAGGCCTGTCCTGACCCGTTTCGTCTTGAAATGAAGCCTGGATGATGTTTTTTAATTTTTAAAATTTTTTTGCACTTATTTTCGAATTCTCTAACTCGGGCCGGGTTCGAACGGATAGGAAGGAAATTATTTTTGTTCTCAATTTTTTGGCCTGTCCTGACCCGTTTCATCTTTAAATGAAGCCTGGATGATGTTTTTTAATTTTTAAAATTATTTTGCATTTTTTTTAAATTTTCTAACTCGGGTCGGGGTCGAACGGATAGGAAGCAAATTATTTTTGTTCTAAATTTTTCGGCCTGTCCTGACTCGTTTCGTCTTGAAATGAAGCCTGGATGATGTTTTTTAATTTTTAAGATTATTTTGCATTTTTTTTTCAATTTTCTAACTCGGGTCGGGTTTGAACGGATAGGAAGGAAATTATTTTTGTTCTGAATTTTTAGGCCTGTCCTGACTCGTTTCGTCTTGAAATGAAGCCTGGATGATGTTTTTTAACTTTTAAAATTTTTTTGCATTTATTATCGAATTTTCTAACTCGGGTCGGGTTCGAACAGATAGGAAGGAAATTATTTTTATTCTCAATTTTGAAACCCGTTTCGTCTTGAAATGAAGCCTGGATGATGTTTTTTAATTTTAAAAATTTTTTTGCGTTTATTTTCGAATTTTCTAACTCGGGCTGGGTTCGAACGGGTAGGAAGGAAATTATTTCTGTTCTCTATTTTCCGGCCTATCCTGGCCCGTATGGTCTTGAAATGAACCCTGGATGATATTTTTTTAATTTTTAGATTTTTTTTGCATTTATTTTTGAATTTTCTAACTCGTGTCGGGTTCGAACGGATAGGAAGGAAATTTTTGTTCTCGATTTTTCGGCTTGTCCTGACCTGTTTCGTCTTGAAATGAAGCCTGGATGATGTTTTTTAATTTTTAAAATTTTTTTGAATTTATTTTCGAATTTTCTAACTCTGGCCGGGTTCGAACAGGTAGGAAGGAAATTATTTTTGTTCTCTATTTTTCGGCCTATCCTGGCCCGTATCGTCTTGAAATGAACCTTGGACGACGTTTTTTTAATTTTTAGAAATTTTTTGCATTTATTTTTGAATTTTCTAACTCGGATCGGGTTCGAACGGATAGGAAGGAAATTTTTTTCGTTCTCGATTTCTTGGCCTATCCTGACCCATTTCGTCTTGAAATGAAACCCGGATGATGTTTTTTAATTTTTAAAATTATTTTGCATTTTTTTTTTAATTTTTTAACTCGGGTCGGGCTTGAACGGATAGGAAGGAAATTATTTTTGTTCTAAATTTTTCGGCCTGTCCTGACCCGTTTCGTCTTGAAATGAAACCTGGATGATGTTTTTTAATTTTTAAAATTTTTTTGCATTTGTTTTCGAATTTTCTAACTCAGGCCGGGTACGAACGGATTGGAAGGAAATTATTTTTGTTCTCTATTTTTCGGCCTATCCTGGCCCGTACGGTCTTGAAATGAACACTGGATGATGTTTTTTAATTTTCAGAATTTTTTTGCATTTATTTTTTGAATTTTCTAGCTCGGGTCGGGTTCGAACGGATAGGAAGGAAATTATTTTTGTTCTCAATTTTTCGGTTTGTCCTGACCCGTTTCGTCTTGAAATGAAGCCTGGATGATGTTTTTTAATTTTTAAAATTTTTTTGCATTTATTTTCGAATTTTCTAACTCGTATCGTGTTCGAACGGATTGGAAGGAAATTATATTTGTTCTCTATTTTTCGGCCGATTCTAGCCCGTACGGTCTTGAAATGAAGCCTGGATGATGTTTTTTAATTTTTAAAATTTTTTTGCATTTATTTTCGAATTTTCTAACTCGGCCCGGGTACGAACGGGTAGGAAGGAAATTATTCTTCTTCTCTATTTTTCGGCC
>NW_022155230.1:0-14245 GCF_001633185.2 Quercus lobata | reverse complement strand
GGAATTTTACTCGACCTATGAACGGAATTCGGGACGAAAATTTATTTGTCGCTTTCTCGGCCTATCTCATCCCGATTTGGCTAAAATTAATGCCGGAAAGAGATTTTTTAATTTTTTTTCTATTATTTATCGGAATTTTATTGCCCGGGTTGTGTATGAACGGAATTTGGGACTAAAAGTTTTTTCTCACTTTCTCGGCCTATCTTATCCCGTTTTAGCTATAAGTAATGCCGGAAAGTGGTTTTTGAATTTTCTTGCAGTTTTTTTAGGAATTTTCTACCCCAGGCCGAGTATGAAGGGAATTCTGGGGGGAAAATTTTTCTCGATTTCTCGGCCTATCTCATCCCGTTTTGGCTAAAATTAATGCCGCAAAGAGGTTTGTAAATTTTTTTGAATTTTTTTGCTTTTTTTTTTTTGGAATTTTCTTGCGCTGTTTGGGTATCAACGAAATTCGGGACTAAAATATTTTTTTCTCTTTCTCGGCCTCTCTCAAATCGTTTTGGATAGATATAATGCCGAAATTAACTTTTTAAAATTTTTGAACTTTGTTGCTATTTTTTTGGAATTTTCTAGCTCGGGTCGAGTGTGAACGGAATTTGGGACTAAAAGTTTTTTCTCACTTTCTCGGCCTATCTCATCCCGTTTTAGCTATAAGTAATTCCGGAAAGTGGTTTTTGAATTTTTTTGCAGTTTTTTTAGGAATTTTCTACCCCAGGCCGAGTATGAACGGAATTCTGGGGTAAAAAGTTTTCTCGATTTCTCGGCCTATCTCATCCCGTTTTGGCTAAAATTAACGCCGGAAAAAGGTTTGTCAGTTTTTTGAATTTTTTTGCTATTATTTTCGGAATTTTCTTGCCTTGGTCGAGCATGAACTGAATTTGGGACTAAAATTCTTTTTTCTCTTTCTTGGCTTCTCTCAACCCGTTTTGGATAGATATAATGCCGGAATTTACTTTTTAAATTTTTTGAATTTTTTTCCTATTTTTTTTCGAATTTTCTAGCTCGGGTCGAGTGTGAAGGAATTCAGGACTAAAATTTTTTTCCCTCCTTTTCGGCCAATCTCATCCCGTTTTGGCCAAAAGTAATGCCAGAAATCGGTTTTTTAATTTTATAATTTTTTTTGATATTTTTTTCGGAGTTTTCTTCCCCAGGCCGAGTACAAACGGAATTCTCCACTAGAAGATTTTTCTCGCTTTCCCGGCCTACCTCATCCCGTTTTGGCTAAAAATAATGCCGGAAAGAGGTTTTTTAATTTTTCAGTTTTTTTTTTTCTATTTTTCTCGGATTTTATTGCCCGGGTCGTGTATGAACGGAATGTGGGACTAAAAGTTTTTTCTCACTTTCTCGGTGTATCTCATCCCGTTTTACCTAAAAGTAATGCCGGAAAGTGGTTTTTGAATTTTTTTGCTATTTTTTTAGGAATTTTCTTCCCCAAGCTGAGAATGAACGAAATTCTGGACTAAAAGATTTTTCTAGCTATCTCACCCAATCTCATCCCGTTTTGGCTAAAATTAGTGCCGGAAAGAGGTTTATTAGTTTTTTGAATTCTTTTGCTTTTTTTTTCGGAATTTTCTTGCCCGAGTCCGGTATGAACGGAATTCGGGACTAAAATTTTTTTTTTTTTCTTTCTCGGCCACTGTCAACCTGTTTTGGATAGAAATAATCCCGGAATCAATTTTTTAAATTTTTGTAATTTTTTTACTATTTTTTTTGGAATTTTCTAGCTCGGGTCGAGTGTGAACGGAATTTGGGACTAAAAGATTTTTCTCACTTTCTCGGCCTATCTCATCCCGTTTTAGCTATAAGTAATTCCGGAAAGTGGTTTTTGAATTTTTTTACAGTTTTTTTAGGAATTTTCTACCCCAAGCCGAGTATGAACGGAATTCTGGGGTAAAAAGTTTTCTTGATTTCTCGGCCTATCTCATCCCGTTTTGGCTAAAATTAACGCCGGAAAAAGGTTTGTCAGTTTTTTGAATTTTTTTGCTATTTTTTTCGGAATTTTCTTGCCTTGGTCGAGCATGAACTGAATTTTGGACTAAAATTCTTTTTTCTCTTTCTTGGCTTCTCTCAACCCGTTTTGGATAGATATAATGCCGGAATTTACTTTTTAAATTTTTTGAATTTTTTTCCTATTTTTTCTCGAATTTTCTAGCTCGGGTCGAGTGTGAAGGAATTCAGGACTAAAATTTTTTTCTCTCCTTTTCGGCCTATCTCATCCCGTTTTGGCCAAAAGTAATGCCAGAAATAGATTTTTTAATTTTATAATTTTTTTTGCTATTTTTTTCGGAGTTTTCTTCCCCAGGCCTAGTACGAACGGAATTCTCCACTAGAAGATTTTTCTCGCTTTCCCGGCCTACCTTATCCCGTTTTGGCTAAAAATAATGCCGGAAAGAGGTTTTTTAATTTTTTCGTTTTTTTTTCTATTTTTCTCGGATTTTATTGCCCGGGTCGTGTATGAACGGAATGTGGGACTAAAAGTTTTTTCTCACTTTCTCGGCGTATCTCATCCAGTTTTACCTAAAAGTAATGCCGGAAAGTGGTTTTTGAATTCTTTTGCTATTTTTTTAGGAATTTTCTTCCCCGAGCTGAGAATGAACGAAATTCTGGACTAAAAGATTTTTCTAGATTTCTCACCCAATCTCATCCCGTTTTGGCTAAAATTAGGGCCGGAAAGAGGTTTATTAGTTTTTTGAATTTTTTTGCTTTTTTTTTCGGAATTTTCTTGCCCGGGTCCGGTATGAACGGAATTCGGGACTAAATTTTTTTTTTTTTATTTCTCGGCCACTGTCAACCTGTTTTGGATAGAAATAATCCCGGAATCAACTTTTTAAATTTTTGTAATTTTTTTGCTATTTTTTTTTGGAATTTTCTAGCTCGGGATGGGTGTGAACAGAATTCGGGACTAAAAGTTTTTTCTCTCATTTTTGGCCAATCCCATCCCGTTTTGGCGAAAAATAATGCCAGAAAAAGGTTTTTTAATTTTTTGAATTTTTTTGCTATTTTTTTTGGAATTTTCTTCCTCAGGCCGAGTACGAACGGAATTCTGGGCTAAAAGATTTTTCTCGCTTTCTCGGCCTATCTCATCCCGTTTTGGCTAAATTTAATGCCGGAAAGAGGTTTATTAATTTTTTGAATTTTTTTGCTATTTTTTTCGGAATTTTACTCGACCTATAAACGGAATTCGGGACGAAAATTTATTTGTCGCTTTCTCGGCCTATCTCATCCCGATTTGGCTAAAATTAATGCCGGAAAGAGATTTTTTAATTTTTTTTCTATTTTTCTCGGAATTTTATTGCCCGGGTTGTGTATGAACGGAATTTGGGACTAAAAGTTTTTTCTCACTTTCTCGGCCTATCTTATCCCGTTTTAGCTATAAGTAATGCCGGAAAGTGGTTTTTGAATTTTCTTGCAGTTTTTTTAGGAATTTTCTACCCCAGGCCGAGTATGAAGGGAATTCTGGGGGGAAAATTTTTCTCGATTTCTCGGCCTATCTCATCCCGTTTTGGCTAAAATTAATGCCGCAAAGAGGTTTGTAAATTTTTTTGAATTTTTTTGCTTTTTTTTTTTTGGAATTTTCTTGCGCTGTTTGGGTATCAACGAAATTCGGGACTAAAATATTTTTTTCTCTTTCTCGGCCTCTCTCAAATCGTTTTGGATAGATATAATGCCGAAATTAACTTTTTAAAATTTTTGAACTTTGTTGCTATTTTTTTGGAATTTTCTAGCTCGGGTCGAGTGTGAACGGAATTTGGGACTAAAAGTTTTTTCTCACTTTCTCGGCCTATCTCATCCCGTTTTAGCTATCAGTAATTCCGGAAAGTGGTTTTTGAATTTTTTTGCAGTTTTTTTAGGAATTTTCTACCCCAGGCCGAGTATGAACGGAATTCTGGGGTAAAAAGTTTTCTCGATTTCTCGGCCTATCTCATCCCGTTTTGGCTAAAATTAACGCCGGAAAAAGGTTTGTCAGTTTTTTGAATTTTTTTGCTATTTTTTTCGGAATTTTCTTGCCTTGGTCGAGCATGAACTGAATTTGGGACTAAAATTCTTTTTTCTCTTTTTGGCTTCTCTCAACCCGTTTTTGGATAGATATAATGCCGGAATACTGTTTTAAATTTTTTTGAATTTTTTTTCCTATTTTTTTTTTTCGAATTTTCTAGCTCGGGTTCGAGTGTAAGGAATCAGACCTAATAATTTTTTTCCTCCTTTTCGGCAATTCTCATCCCGTTTTGGCCAAAAGTAAATGCCAGAAATCGGTTTTTAATTTTATAAAATTTTTTGATATTTTTTCGGAGTTTTTCTTTCCCCAGGCCGAGTAAAACGGAATTCTCCACTAGAAGATTTTCTCGCTTTCCCGGCCTTACCTCATCCCGTTTTGGCTAAATAATGCCGGAAAGAGGGTTTTTTTAATTTTTAGTTTTTTTTTTTCTATTTTTCTCGGATTTATTGGCCCGGGTTCGTGTGATGAACGAATGTGGACTAAATTTTTCTCACTTTTCTCGTGTATCTTCAATCCCGGTTTTACCTAAAAGTAATGCACGGAAAGTGGTTTTTGAATTTTTTTGCGTATTTTTTTAGATTTTCTTTCCCCAAGCTGGAATGAACGGAATTTGGGACTAAAAGTTTTTTCTCACTTTCTCGGCCTACCTCATCCCGTTTTAGCTAAAAGTAATGCAGAAAAGTGGTTTTTTTAATTTTTTGAATTCTTTTGCTTTTTTTTTCGGAATTTTCTTGCCCGAGTCCGGTATGAACGGAATTCGGGACTAAAATTTTTTTTTTTTCTTTCTCGGCCACTGTCAACCTGTTTTGGATAGAAATAATCCCGGAATCAACTTTTTAAATTTTTGTAATTTTTTTACTATTTTTTTTGGAATTTTCTAGCTCGGGTCGAGTGTGAACGGAATTTGGGACTAAAAGTTTTTTCTCACTTTCTCGGCCTATCTCATCCCGTTTTAGCTATAAGTAATTCCGGAAAGTGGTTTGTTGAATTTTTTTACAGTTTTTTTAGGAATTTTCTACCCCAGGCCGAGTAGTGAACGGAATTCTGGAGTAAAAAGTTTTCGATTTCTCGGCCTTATCTCATTCCCGCTGGTTTTGGCTAAAAATTAACGCCCGGAAAAAGGTTGTCAGTTTTTAATTTTTTGCTATTTTTCTTTCGGAATTTTCTTGCCTTGTCGAGCTGAACTGAAATTTGCGGACTTAAAATTCTTTTTTCTCTTTCTGGCTTCTTCTCAACCCGTTTTGATGATATAATGCCGAATTTACTTTTTAAATTTTTTGAATTTTTTTCCTATTTTTTTTCGAATTTTCTAGCTCGGGTCGAGTGTGAAGGAATTCAGGACTAAAATTTTTTTCTCTCCTTTTCGGCCTATCTCATCCCGTTTTGGCCATAAGTAATGCCAGAAATAGGTTTTTTAATTTTATAATTTTTTTTGCTATTTTTTTCGGAGTTTTCTTCCCTAGGCCGAGTACGAACGGAATTCTCCACTAGAAGATTTTTCTCTCTTTCCCGGCCTATCTCATCCAATTTTGGCTAAAATAATGCCGGAAAGAGATTTTTCAATTTTTTAGTTTTTTTTTTCTATTTTTCTCGGATTTTATTGCCCGGGTCGTGTATGAACGGAATGTGGGACTAAAAGTTTTTTCTCACTTTCTCGGCGTATCTCATCCCGTTTTACCTAAAAGTAATGCCGGAAAGTGGTTTTTGAATTTTTTTGCTATTTTTTTAGGAATTTTCTTCCCCGAGCTGAGAATGAACGAAATTCTGGACTAAAAGATTTTTCTAGATTTCTCACCCAATCTCATCCCGTTTTGGCTAAAATTAGTGCCGGAAAGAGGTTTATTAGTTTTTTGAATTTTTTTGCTTTTTTATTCGGAATTTTCTTGCCCGGGTCCGGTATGAACGGAATTCGGGACTAAATTTTTTTTTTTTTTATTTCTCGGCCACTGTCAACCTGTTTTGGATAGAAATAATCCCGGAATCAACTTTTTAAATTTTTGTAATTTTTTTGCTATTTTTTTTGGAATTTTCTAGCTCGGGATGGGTGTGAACAGAATTCGGGACTAAAAGTTTTTTCTCTCATTTTTGGCCAATCCCATCCCGTTTTGGCGAAAAATAATGCCAGAAAAAGGTTTTTTTAATTTTTTGAATTTTTTTGCTATTTTTTTTGGAATTTTCTTCCTCAGGCCGAGTACGAACGGAATTCTGGGCTAAAAGATTTTTCTCGCTTTCTCGGCCTATCTCATCCCGTTTTGGCTAAAATTAATGCCGGAAAGAGGTTTATTAATATTTTGAATTTTTTGCTATTTTTTTCGGAATTTTCTTGCCCGGGTCGAGTATGAACGGAATTCGGGACGAAAATTTATTTGTCGCTTTCTCGGCCTATCTCATCCCGATTTGGCTAAAATTAATGCCGGAAAGAGATTTTTTAATTTTTTTTCTATTTTTCTCGGAATTTTATTGCCCGGGTTGTGTATGAACGGAATTTGGGACTAAAAGTTTTTTCTCACTTTCTCGGCCTATCTTATCCCGTTTTAGCTATAAGTAATGCCGAAAAGTGGTTTTTGAATTTTTTTGCAGTTTTTTTAGGAATTTTCTACCCCAGGCCGAGTATGAAGGGAATTCTGGGGGGAAAATTTTTCTCGATTTCTCGGCCTATCTCATCCCGTTTTGGCTAAAATTAATGCCGCAAAGAGGTTTGTAAATTTTTTTGAATTTTTTTGCTTTTTTTTTTTTGGAATTTTCTTGCGCTGTTTGGGTATCAACGAAATTCGGGACTAAAATATTTTTTTCTCTTTCTCGGCCTCTCTCAAATCGTTTTGGATAGATATAATGCCGAAATTAACTTTTTAAAATTTTTGAACTTTGTTGCTATTTTTTTGGAATTTTCTAGCTCGGGTCGAGTGTGAACGGAATTTGGGACTAAAAGTTTTTTCTCACTTTCTCGGCCTATCTCATCCCGTTTTAGCTATAAGTAATTCCGGAAAGTGGTTTTTGAATTTTTTTGCAGTTTTTTTAGGAATTTTCTACCCCAGGCCGAGTATGAACGGAATTCTGGGGTAAAAAGTTTTCTCGATTTCTCGGCCTATCTCATCCCGTTTTGGCTAAAATTAACGCCGGAAAAAGGTTTGTCAGTTTTTTGAATTTTTTTGCTATTTTTTTCGGAATTTTCTTGCCTTGGTCGAGCATGAACTGAATTTGGGACTAAAATTCTTTTTTCTCTTTCTTGGCTTCTCTCAACCCGTTTTGGATAGATATAATGCCGGAATTTACTTTTTAAATTTTTTGAATTTTTTTCCTATTTTTTTTCGAATTTTCTAGCTCGGGTCGAGTGTGAAGGAATTCAGGACTAAAATTTTTTTCTCTCCTTTTCGGCCAATCTCATCCCGTTTTGCCCAAAAGTAATGCCAGAAATCGGTTTTTTAATTTTATAATTTTTTTTGATATTTTTTTCGGAGTTTTCTTCCCCAGGCCGAGTACAAACGGAATTCTCCACTAGAAGATTTTTCTCGCTTTCCCGGCCTACCTCATCCCGTTTTGGCTAAAAATAATGCCGGAAAGAGGTTTTTTAATTTTTTAGTTTTTTTTTTCTATTTTTCTCGGATTTTATTGCCCGGGTCGTGTATGAACGGAATGTGGGACTAAAAGTTTTTTCTCACTTTCTCGGTGTATCTCATCCCGTTTTACCTAAAAGTAATGCCGGAAAGTGGTTTTTGAATTTTTTTGCTATTTTTTTAGGAATTTTCTTCCCCAAGCTGAGAATGAACGAAATTCTGGACTAAAAGATTTTTCTAGCTATCTCACCCAATCTCATCCCGTTTTGGCTAAAATTAGTGCCGGAAAGAGGTTTATTAGTTTTTTGAATTCTTTTGCTTTTTTTTTCGGAATTTTCTTGCCCGAGTCCGGTATGAACGGAATTCGGGACTAAAATTTTTTTTTTTTCTTTCTCGGCCACTGTCAACCTGTTTTGGATAGAAATAATCCCGGAATCAATTTTTTAAATTTTTGTAATTTTTTTACTATTTTTTTTGGAATTTTCTAGCTCGGGTCGAGTGTGAACGGAATTTGGGACTAAAAGTTTTTTCTCACTTTCTCGGCCTATCTCATCCCGTTTTAGCTATAAGTAATTCCGGAAAGTGGTTTTTGAATTTTTTTACAGTTTTTTTAGGAATTTTCTACCCCAGGCCGAGTATGAACGGAATTCTGGGGTAAAAAGTTTTCTCGATTTCTCGGCCTATCTCATCCCGTTTTGGCTAAAATTAACGCCGGAAAAAGGTTTGTCAGTTTTTTGAATTTTTTTGCTATTTTTTTCGGAATTTTCTTGCCTTGGTCGAGCATGAACTGAATTTGGGACTAAAATTCTTTTTTCTCTTTCTTGGCTTCTCTCAACCCGTTTTGGATAGATATAATGCCGGAATTTACTTTTTAAATTTTTTGAATTTTTTTCCTATTTTTTTTCGAATTTTCTAGCTCGGGTCGAGTGTGAAGGAATTCAGGACTAAAATTTTTTTCTCTCCTTTTCGGCCAATCTCATCCCGTTTTGGCCAAAAGTAATGCCAGAAATAGGTTTTTTAATTTTATAATTTTTTTTGCTATTTTTTTCGGAGTTTTCTTCCCCAGGCCTAGTACGAACGGAATTCTCCACTAGAAGATTTTTCTCGCTTTCCCGGCCTACCTCATCCCGTTTTGGCTAAAAATAATGCCGGAAAGAGGTTTTTTAATTTTTTAGTTTTTTTTTCTATTTTTCTCGGATTTTATTGCCCGGGTCGTGTATGAACGGAATGTGGGACTAAAAGTTTTTTCTCACTTTCTCGGTGTATCTCATCCCGTTTTACCTAAAAGTAATGCCGGAAAGTGGTTTTTGAATTTTTTTGCTATTTTTTTAGGAATTTTCTTCCCCAAGCTGAGAATGAACGAAATTCTGGACTAAAAGATTTTTCTAGCTATCTCACCCAATCTCATCCCATTTTGGCTAAAATTAGTGCCGGAAAGAGGTTTATTAGTTTTTTGAATTCTTTTGCTTTTTTTTTCGGAATTTTCTTGCCCGAGTCCGGTATGAACGGAATTCGGGACTAAAATTTTTTTTTTTTCTTTCTCGGCCACTGTCAACCTGTTTTGGATAGAAATAATCCCGGAATCAACTTTTTAAATTTTTGTAATTTTTTTACTATTTTTTTTGGAATTTTCTAGCTCGGGTCGAGTGTGAACGGAATTTGGGACTAAAAGTTTTTTCTCACTTTCTCGGCCTATCTCATCCCGTTTTAGCTATAAGTAATTCCGGAAAGTGGTTTTTGAATTTTTTTACAGTTTTTTTAGGAATTTTCTACCCCAAGCCGAGTATGAACGGAATTCTGGGGTAAAAAGTTTTCTCGATTTCTCGGCCTATCTCATCCCGTTTTGGCTAAAATTAACGCCGGAAAAAGGTTTGTCAGTTTTTTGAATTTTTTTGCTATTTTTTTCGGAATTTTCTTGCCTTGGTCGAGCATGAACTGAATTTGGGACTAAAATTCTTTTTTCTCTTTCTTGGCTTCTCTCAACCCGTTTTGGATAGATATAATGCCGGAATTTACTTTTTAAATTTTTTGAATTTTTTTCCTATTTTTTTTCGAATTTTCTAGCTCGGGTCGAGTGTGAAGGAATTCAGGACTAAAATTTTTTTCTCTCCTTTTCGGCCTATCTCATCCCGTTTTGGCCAAAAGTAATGCCAGAAATAGGTTTTTTAATTTTATAATTTTTTTTGCTATTTTTTTCGGAGTTTTCTTCCCCAGGCCGAGTACGAACGGAATTCTCCACTAGAAGATTTTTCTCGCTTTCCCGGCCTACCTCATCCCGTTTTGGCTAAAAATAATGCCGGAAAGAGGTTTTTTAATTTTTTAGTTTTTTTTTCTATTTTTCTCGGATTTTATTGCCCGGGTCGTGTATGAACGGAATGTGGGACTAAAAGTTTTTTCTCACTTTCTCGGCGTATCTCATCCAGTTTTACCTAAAAGTAATGCCGGAAAGTGGTTTTTGAATTTTTTTGCTATTTTTTTAGGAATTTTCTTCCCCGAGCTGAGAATAAACGAAATTCTGGACTAAAAGATTTTTCTAGATTTCTCACCCAATCTCATCCCGTTTTGGCTAAAATTAGGGCCGGAAAGAGGTTTATTAGTTTTTTGAATTTTTTTGCTTTTTTTTTCGGAATTTTCTTGCCCGGGTCCGGTATGAACGGAATTCGGGACTAAATTTTTTTTTTTTTTATTTCTCGGCCACTGTCAACCTGTTTTGGATAGAAATAATCCCGGAATCAACTTTTTAAATTTTTGTAATTTTTTTGCTATTTTTTTTTGGAATTTTCTAGCTCGGGATGGGTGTGAACAGAATTCGGGACTAAAAGTTTTTTCTCTCATTTTTGGTCAATCCCATCCCGTTTTGGCGAAAAATAATGCCAGAAAAATGTTTTTTAATTTTTTGAATTTTTTTGCTATTTTTTTTGGAATTTTCTTCCTCAGGCCGAGTACGAACGGAATTCTGGGCTAAAAGATTTTTCTCGCTTTCTCGGCCTATCTCATCCCGTTTTGGCTAAATTTAATGCCGGAAAGAGGTTTATTAATTTTTTGAATTTTTTTGCTATTTTTTTCGGAATTTTACTCGACCTATGAACGGAATTCGGGACGAAAATTTATTTGTCGCTTTCTCGGCCTATCTCATCCCGATTTGGCTAAAATTAATGCCGGAAAGAGATTTTTTAATTTTTTTTCTATTTTTCTCCGGAATTTTATTGCCCGGGTTGTGTATGAACGGAATTTGGGACTAAAAGTTTTTTCTCACTTTCTCGGCCTATCTTATCCCGTTTTAGCTATAAGTAATGCCGAAAAGTGGTTTTTGAATTTTTTTGCAGTTTTTTTAGGAATTTTCTACCCCAGGCCGAGTATGAACGGAATTCTGGAGTAAAAATTTTTCTCGATTTCTCGGCCTATCTCATCCCGTTTTGGCTAAAATTAATGCCGAAAAGAGGTTTGTAAATTTTTTTGAATTTTTTTGCTTTTTTTTTTTTTGGAATTTTCTTGCGCTGTTTGGGTATGAACGAAATTCGGGACTAAAATTTTTTTTTCTCTTTCTCGGCCTCTCTCAAATCGTTTTGGATAGATATAATGCCGAAATTAACTTTTTAAAATTTTTGAACTTTGTTGCTATTTTTTTGGAATTTTCTAGCTCGGGTCGAGTGTGAACGGAATTTGGGACTAAAATTTTTTCCCACTTTCTCGGCCTATCTCATCCCGTTTTGGCTAAAATTAACGTCGGAAAGTGGTTTTTGAATTTTTTTGCAGTTTTTTAGGATTTCTACCCAGGCCGAGTATGAACGAATTTCTGGGGACGTACAAAAGTATTTCTCGATTTCTCGGCCTATCCTCCATCCCGTTTTGGCTAAAATTAACGCCGAAAAAAGTTTGTTGTTTTTGAATTTTTTTGCTACTTTTTTCGGAATTTTCTTGCCTTGGTCGAGCATGAACTGAATTTGGGACTAAAATTCTTTTTTCTCTTTCTTGGCTTCTCTCAACCCGTTTTGGATAGATATAATGCCGGAATTTACTTTTTAAATTTTTTGAATTTTTTTCCTATTTTTTTTCGAATTTTCTAGCCCGGGTCGAGTGTGAAGGAATTCAGGACTAAAATTTTTTTCCCTCCTTTTCGGCCAATCTCATCCCGTTTTGGCCAAAAGTAATGCCAGAAATCGGTTTTTTAATTTTATAATTTTTTTTGATATTTTTTTCGGAGTTTTCTTCCCCAGGCCGAGTACAAACGGAATTCTCCACTAGAAGATTTTTCACGCTTTCCCGGCCTACCTCATCCCGTTTTGGCTAAAAATAATGCCGGAAAGAGGTTTTTTAATTTTTTAGTTTTTTTTTCTATTGTTCTCGGATTTTATTGCCCGGGTCGTGTATGAACGGAATCTGGGACTAAAAGTTTTTTCTCACTTTCTCGGTGTATCTCATCCCGTTTTACCTAAAAGTAATGCCGGAAAGTGGTTTTTGTATTTTTTTGGTATTTTTTTAGGAATTTTCTTCCCCAAGCTGAGAATGAACGAAATTCTGGACTAAAAGATTTTTCTAGCTATCTCACCCAATCTCATCCCCTTTTGGCTAAAATTAGTGCCGGAAAGAGGTTTATTAGTTTTTTGAATTCTTTTGCTTTTTTTTTCGGAATTTTCTTGCCCGAGTCCGGTATGAACGGAATTCGGGACTAAAATTTTTTTTTTTTCTTTCTCGGCCACTGACAACCTGTTTTGGATAGAAATAATCCCGGAATCAACTTTTTAAATTTTTGTAATTTTTTTACTATTTTTTTTGCAATTTTCTAGCTCGGGTCGAGTGTGAACGGAATTTGGGACTAAAAGTTTTTTCTCACTTTCTCGGCCTATCTCATCCCGTTTTAGCTATAAGTAATTCCGGAAAGTGGTTTTTGAATTTTTTTACAGTTTTTTTAGGAATTTTCTACCCCAGGCCGAGTATGAACGGAATTCTGGGGTAAAATGTTTTCTCGATTTCTCGGCCTATCTCATCCCGTTTTGGCTAAAATTAACGCCGGAAAAAGGTTTGTCAGTTTTTTGAATTTTTTTGCTATTTTTTTCGGAATTTTCTTGCCTTGGTCGAGCATGAACTGAATTTGGGACTAAAATTCTTTTTTCTCTTTCTTGGCTTCTCTCAACCCGTTTTGGATAGATATAATGCCGGAATTTACTTTTTAAATTTTTTGAATTTTTTTCCTATTTTTGTTCAAATTTTCTAGCTCGGGTCGAGTGTGAAGGAATTCAGGACTAAAATTTTTTTCTCTCCTTTTCGGCCAATCTCATCCCGTTTTGGCCAAAAGTAATGCCAGAAATCGGTTTTTTAATTTTATAATTTTTTTTGATATTTTTTTCGGAGTTTTCTTCCCCAGGCCGAGTACAAACGGAATTCTCCACTAGAAGATTTTTCTCGCTTTCCCGGCCTACCTCATCCCGTTTTGGCTAAAAATAATGCCGGAAAGAGGTTTTTTAATTTTTTAGTTTTTTTTTTCTATTTTTCTCGGATTTTATTGCCCGGGTCGTGTATGAACGGAATGTGGGACTAAAAGTTTTTTCTCACTTTCTCGGTGTATCTCATCCCGTTTTACCTAAAAGTAATGCCGGAAAGTGGTTTTTGAATTTTTTTGCTATTTTTTTAGGAATTTTCTTCCCCAAGCTGAGAATGAACGAAATTCTGGACTAAAAGATTTTTCTAGCTATCTCACCCAATCTCATCCCGTTTTGGCTAAAATTAGTGCCGGAAAGAGGTTTATTAGTTTTTTGAATTCTTTTGCTTTTTTTTTCGGAATTTTCTTGCCCGAGTCCGGTATGAACGGAATTCGGGACTAAAATTTTTTTTTTTTCTTTCTCGGCCACTGTCAACCTGTTTTGGATAGAAATAATCCCGGAATCAATTTTTTAAATTTCTGTAATTTTTTTACTATTTTTTTTGGAATTTTCTAGCTCGGGTCGAGTGTGAACGGAATTTGGGACTAAAAGTTTTTTCTCACTTTCTCGGCCTATCTCATCCCGTTTTAGCTATAAGTAATTCCGGAAAGTGGTTTTTGAATTTTTTTACAGTTTTTTTAGGAATTTTCTACCCCAAGCCGAGTATGAACGGAATTCTGGGGTAAAAAGTTTTCTCGATTTCTCGGCCTATCTCATCCCGTTTTGGCTAAAATTAACGCCGGAAAAAGGTTTGTCAGTTTTTTGAATTTTTTTGCTATTTTTTTCGGAATTTTCTTGCCCTGGTCGAGCATGAACTGAATTTGGGACTAAAATTCTTTTTTCTCTTTCTTGGCTTCTCTCAACCCGTTTTGGATAGATATAATGCCGGAATTTACTTTTTAAATTTTTTGAATTTTTTTCCTATTTTTTTTCGAATTTTCTAGCCCGGGTCGAGTGTGAAGGAATTCAGGACTAAAATTTTTTTCCCTCCTTTTCGGCCAATCTCATCCCGTTTTGGCCAAAAGTAATGCCAGAAATCGGTTTTTTAATTTTATAATTTTTTTTGATATTTTTTTCGGAGTTTTTTTCCCCAGGCCGAGTACAAACGGAATTCTCCACTTAGAAGATTTTTCTGCTTTCCCGGCCTACTCATTCCCGTTTTGGCTAAACAATAATTGCGGGAAAGAGTTTTTTAATTTTTTTAGTTTTTTTTCTACTTTTTCTCGGATTTTATTCCGCGGTTCGTGTATGAACGGGAATGTGGGACTAAAAGT
>NW_022155229.1:0-14326 GCF_001633185.2 Quercus lobata | reverse complement strand
GGAATTCGAGACTAAATTTTTTTTCTCTTTCCCGGCCTATCTCATCCCGTTTTGGCAAAAAATAATGCCGGAAAGGGGTTTTTTAATTTTTTGAATTTTTTTGCTATTTTTTTTGGAATTTTCATGCCCGAGTCGAGAATGAATGGAATTCGGGACTAAAATTTTTTTTCCCCTTTCTTGGTCTATCTCATTCCGTTTTCCCTAGAAATAACACCTGAATAAGGTTTTTTAATTTTTTGAATTTTTTTGCTATTTTTTTCGGAATTTTCTTGCCGGGGTCGAGTATGAACGGAATTCGGGACTAAAATTTTTTTTGCTCTTTCTCGGCATATCTCATCCCGTTTTGGCTAAAAATAATGCCAGAAAGAGGTTTTTCAATTTTTTGCTATTTTTTTCGGAATTTTCTTGCCGGGGTCGAGTTTGAACGAAATTCGGGACTAAAGTTTTTTCGCTCTGTCTCGGCATATCTCATCCCGTTTTCCCTAGAAATAATGCCGGAAAGAGGTTTTTCAATTTTTGGAATTTTTTTGCTATTTTTTTTGGAATTTTCTAGCTCGGGTTGGGTTGGAACAGAATTCGGGACTAAAATTTTTTTCTGTCTTTCTCGGCCTATCTCATCCCGTTTCAGCTAAAAATAATGCCGGAAGAAGGTTTTTTAATTTTTTGAATTTTTTGCAATTTTTTTGGGCATTTTCTTGCCCGGGTCGAGTATGAACGGAACTCTGAACTAAATTTTTTTTCTTTCTTTCTCAGCCACTCTCAACCCATTTTTGGATAGAAATAATGCCGGAAGTAACTTTCTTAATTTTATGAATTTTTTTGCTATATTTTTTTGGAATTTTCTAGCTTGGGTTGGGTGGGAACAGAATTCGGGCCTATCTAATCCCGTTTGGCTATAAATAATGCCGGAGAGAGGTTTTTTAATTTTTTGAATTTTTTTGCCATTTTTTTAGCAATTTTCTCCCTGGGGACGAGTATGAATGGAATTCGGGGCTAAAATTTTTCTCTCTCTTTCTAGGCCTATCTCATTCCGTCTTGGCTAAAAATATTGCCGGAAAGAGGGTTTTTAATTTTTTGAATTTTTTTGCTATTTTATTTCGCAATTTTCTTCCTCGGGCCAAGTATGAACGAAATTCGGGGCTGAAACTTTTTTTTTTCTCTTTTTCGGCCTATCTCATCCCGTTTTTGCTAAAAATAATACCGGAAAGAGGTTTTTTAATTTTTTGATTTTTATTTCTATTTTTTTTTGGTATTTTCTTGCCCAGATCGAGTAGGAACAGAATTCTGGGCTAAATTTTTTTTTTCTCTTTCTCGGCCTATCTAATCCTGTTTTGGCTAAAAATAATGCTGGAAAGGGTTTTTTTTTTTTTAATTTTTTGAATTTTTTTGCTATTTTTTTCGGAATTTTCTTGCTCGGTTGAGAATGAATGGAATTCGGGACTTAAATTTTTCTTCCTCTCTCTCAGCCTATCTCATTCCGTTTTCCCTATGAATAATGCCGGAATGAGATTTTAATTTTTTGAATTTTTTTACTTTTTTTTTTTTGTAATTTTCTTGCCGGGTCGTGTATGAACGGAATTCGGGACTAAAATTTTTCTCTCTTTCTAGGCCTATCTCATCCCGTCTTGGCTAAAAATATTGCCGGAAAGAGGGTTTTTAATTTTTTGATTTTTTTTCTATTTTATTTCGCCATTTTCTTCTCGGGCCGAGTATGAACAAATTCATGGACTACCTTTCACTTTTCTTGCTATATCCCGTTTTGGCTAAAATAATGCGGAAGGGTTTTAATTTTTGCTTTTTTTTTTTCTATTTTTTGGATTTTCCTCACCGATCAGATTGACGGAATCGACAAATTTTTTTTTTTCTCTTTCTCGGCCAATCTCATCCCGTTTTTGCTAAAAATAATGCCGGAAAGGGGTTTTTTAATTTTTTGAATTTTTTTGCTTTTTTTTTTCTTTTTCTGAACTTTCTTGCCTAGGTTGAGTATGAACAAAATTCGGGACTAAAATTTTTTTCTCACTTTCTCGGCCACTCTCAAACCGTTCGGATAGAAATAATGTCGGAATTAACTTTTTGAATTTTTTTAGTATTTTTTTTGGAATTTTCTAGAACAGGTTGCGTAGGAACAAAATTCTGGGCTAAATTTTTTTTTTTTTTTCTCTTTCTCGGCCACTCTAATCCTATTTTGGCTAAAAATAATTCTGGAAAGGGGTTTCTTAACTTTTTGAACTTTTTTGCTATTTTTTTGGAATTTTCTTGCTCGGGTTGAGAATGAATGGAATTCGGGACTAAAATTTTGTTTCCACTTTCTCGGCCAATCTCATTCCGTTTTCCCTAGAAATAATGCCGGAATGAGGTTTTTTAATTTTTTGAATTTTTTTGCTTTTTATTTTCGGAATTTTCTTGCCGGGGTCGAGTATGAACAGAATTCGAGACTAAAATTTTTTCGCTCTTTCTCCGCCTATCTGATCCCGTTTTGGCTAAAAATAATGCTTTTCGGGTTTTTTAATTTTTTGAATTTTTTTTCTATGTTTTTCGTAATTTTCTTCCCACGGTCGAGTATGAACGAAATTCGGGACTAAAATTTTTCTCTCTTTCTAGGCTTATCTCATCCTGTCTTGGCTGAAAATATTGCCGGAAAGAGGGTTTTTAATTTTTTGAATTTTTTTGCTATTTTATTTCGCAATTTTCTTCCCCGAGCTGAGTATGAGCGAAATTCGGGACTAAAACTTTTTTTTTCTCTTTTTCGGCTTATCTCATCCCATTTTTGCTAAAAATAACGCCGGAAAGAGGTTTTTTAATTTTTTGATTTTTATTTTTGTTTTTTTTGGTATTTTCTTGCCCTGATTGAGTAGGAACAGAATTCTGGGCTAAATTTTTTTTTTTTTTTCCTTTCTCTGCCTATCTAATCCTGTTTTGGCTAAAAATATTGCTGGAAAGGGGTTTTTTAATTTTTTGAATTTTTTTGCTTTTTTTTTTCGGAATTTTCTTGCTTGGGTCGAGAATGAATGGTATTCGGGACTAAAATTGTTTTCGCTCTTTCTCGGCCTATGTCATCCCGTTTTGACTAAAAATAATGCCGGAAAGAGGTTTTTTAATTTTTTGAATTTTTTTGCTATTTTTTTCGCAATTTTCTTCCCAGCGCCGAGTATGAACGGAATTCGGGACTAAAATTTTTCTCTCTTTCTAGGCCTATCTCATCCTGTCTTGGCTAAAAATATTGCCAGAAAGAGGGTTTTTAATTTTTTTGATTTTTTTTGCTATTTTATTTCGCAATTTTCTTCCCCGGGTCGAGTATGAACGAAATTCAAGACTAGAACTTTTTTTTTTCTCTTTTTCAGCCTATCTCATCCCGGTTTTGCTAAAAATAATGCCGGAAAGTGGATTTTTAATTTTTTGATTTTTATTTATATTTTTTTTGGTATTTTCTTGCCCGGATCGAGTATGAAAAGAATTCGGGTCTCAATTTTTTTTTTCTCTTTTTCGGCCTATCCCATCCCGTTTTGGTTAAAAATAATGCCAGAGAGAGGTTTTTTTTATTTTTTGAATATTTTTGCTATTTTTTTCGCAATTTTCTTCCTGTGGACGATTATGAACGGAATTCTAGACTAAAATTTTTCTCTCTTTCCCGGCCTATCTCATCCCGTTTTGGCAAAAAATAATGCCGGAAAGGGGTTTTTTAATTTTTTGAATTTTTTTGCTATTTTTTTCGGAATTTTCTTGTCCGAGTCGAGAATGAATGGAATTCGGGAATAAAATTTTTTTTCCTCTTTCTCGGTCAATCTCATCCTGTTTTCCCTAGAAATAATGCCGGAATGAGGTTTTTGAATTTTTTTGCTTTTTTTTTTTTCGGAATTTTCTTGCCGGGGTCGTGTATGAACGGAGTTCGGGACTAAAAAATTTTTCACTCTTTCTCGGCCTATCTCATCCCATTTTTGCTAAAATATGCGGAAAGGTTTTTTTCAGTTTGCTTCAATTTTTTGCTTATTTTTTCCAATTTTTTCCCAGGGCAGAGTTGGTACGGAATTCGGACTAAATTTTTATCTCTCTTTTCTGGCCTATCTCTCCCGTCTTGGCTAAAATGCCGGGAGCGGGTTTTTAATTTTTTGAATTTTTTTGCTATTTTATTTCGCAATTTTCTTCCCCGGGCCGAGTATGAACAAAATTCGGGACTAAAACTTTCTTTTTCTCTTTTTCAACCAATCTCATCCCGTTTTTGCTAAAAATAATGCCGGAAAGAGGTTTCTTAATTTTTTGATTTTTATTTCAATTTTTTTTGGTATTTTCTTGCCCGGGTCGAGTCTGAACATAATTTGGTTCTAAATTTTTTTTTTCTCTTTTTCGGCCTATCTCATCCCGTTTTGGCTAAAAATAATGCCAGAGAGAGGTTTTTTTTTTTTTTTGATATTTGCAATTTTTTTCGCATTTTTTCCACGGGTCGGAGTTGAAACGGAAATTCAAAGGACTAAAACTTTTTTCTCTTTCTCGGCCAATCTCATCCCGTTTTTGCTAAAAATAATGCCGGAAAGGGGTTTTTTAATTTTTTGAATTTTTTTGCTTTTTTTTTTCTTTTTCTGAACTTTCTTGCCTAGGTTGAGTATGAACAAAATTCGGGACTAAAATTTTTTTCTCACTTTCTCGGCCACTCTCAAACCGTTCGGATAGAAATAATGTCGGAATTAACTTTTTGAATTTTTTTAGTATTTTTTTTGGAATTTTCTAGAACAGGTTGCGTAGGAACAAAATTCTGGGCTAAATTTTTTTTTTTTTTTCTCTTTCTCGGCCACTCTAATCCTATTTTGGCTAAAAATAATTCTGGAAAGGGGTTTCTTAACTTTTTGAACTTTTTTGCTATTTTTTTGGAATTTTCTTGCTCGGGTTGAGAATGAATGGAATTCGGGACTAAAATTTTGTTTCCACTTTCTCGGCCAATCTCATTCCGTTTTCCCTAGAAATAATGCCGGAATGAGGTTTTTTAATTTTTTGAATTTTTTTGCTTTTTATTTTCGGAATTTTCTTGCCGGGGTCGAGTATGAACAGAATTCGAGACTAAAATTTTTTCGCTCTTTCTCCGCCTATCTGATCCCGTTTTGGCTAAAAATAATGCTTTTCGGGTTTTTTAATTTTTTGAATTTTTTTTCTATGTTTTTCGTAATTTTCTTCCCACGGTCGAGTATGAACGAAATTCGGGACTAAAATTTTTCTCTCTTTCTAGGCTTATCTCATCCTGTCTTGGCTGAAAATATTGCCGGAAAGAGGGTTTTTAATTTTTTGAATTTTTTTGCTATTTTATTTCGCAATTTTCTTCCCCGAGCTGAGTATGAGCGAAATTCGGGACTAAAACTTTTTTTTTCTCTTTTTCGGCTTATCTCATCCCATTTTTGCTAAAAATAACGCCGGAAAGAGGTTTTTTAATTTTTTGATTTTTATTTTTGTTTTTTTTGGTATTTTCTTGCCCTGATTGAGTAGGAACAGAATTCTGGGCTAAATTTTTTTTTTTTTTTCCTTTCTCTGCCTATCTAATCCTGTTTTGGCTAAAAATATTGCTGGAAAGGGGTTTTTTAATTTTTTGAATTTTTTTGCTTTTTTTTTTCGGAATTTTCTTGCTTGGGTCGAGAATGAATGGTATTCGGGACTAAAATTGTTTTCGCTCTTTCTCGGCCTATGTCATCCCGTTTTGACTAAAAATAATGCCGGAAAGAGGTTTTTTAATTTTTTGAATTTTTTTGCTATTTTTTTCGCAATTTTCTTCCCAGCGCCGAGTATGAACGGAATTCGGGACTAAAATTTTTCTCTCTTTCTAGGCCTATCTCATCCTGTCTTGGCTAAAAATATTGCCAGAAAGAGGGTTTTTAATTTTTTTGATTTTTTTTGCTATTTTATTTCGCAATTTTCTTCCCCGGGTCGAGTATGAACGAAATTCAAGACTAGAACTTTTTTTTTTCTCTTTTTCAGCCTATCTCATCCCGGTTTTGCTAAAAATAATGCCGGAAAGTGGATTTTTAATTTTTTGATTTTTATTTATATTTTTTTTGGTATTTTCTTGCCCGGATCGAGTATGAAAAGAATTCGGGTCTCAATTTTTTTTTTCTCTTTTTCGGCCTATCCCATCCCGTTTTGGTTAAAAATAATGCCAGAGAGAGGTTTTTTTTATTTTTTGAATATTTTTGCTATTTTTTTCGCAATTTTCTTCCTGTGGACGATTATGAACGGAATTCTAGACTAAAATTTTTCTCTCTTTCCCGGCCTATCTCATCCCGTTTTGGCAAAAAATAATGCCGGAAAGGGGTTTTTTAATTTTTTGAATTTTTTTGCTATTTTTTTCGGAATTTTCTTGTCCGAGTCGAGAATGAATGGAATTCGGGAATAAAATTTTTTTTCCTCTTTCTCGGTCAATCTCATCCTGTTTTCCCTAGAAATAATGCCGGAATGAGGTTTTTTAATTTTTTGAATTTTTTTGCTTTTTTTTTTTCGGAATTTTCTTGCCGGAGTCGTGTATGAACGGAGTTCGGGACTAAAAAATTTTTCACTCTTTCTCGGCCTATCTCATCCCATTTTTGCTAAAAATAATGCCGGAAAGAGGTTTTTCAGTTTGTTCAATTTTTTTGTTATTTTTTTCGCAATTTTCTTCCCAGGGCAGAGTATGTACGGAATTCGGGACTAAAATTTTTATCTCTCTTTCTAGGCCTATCTCATCCCGTCTTGGCTAAAAATATTGCCGGGAAGAGGGTTTTTAATTTTTTGAATTTTTTTGCTATTTTATTTCGCAATTTTCTTCCCCGGGCCGAGTATGAACAAAATTCGGGACTAAAATTTTTTTTCTCTTTTTCGGCCAATCTCATCCCGTTTGGCTAAAAATAATGCCGGAAAGAGGTTTCTTAATTTTTTGAATTTTTTTTCTATTTTTTTTGGAATTTTCTTGCCGGGGTCGAGTCTGAACGGAATTTGAGACTAAAATTTTTTTCACTCTTTCTTGGCCTATCTCATCCCGTTTTGGCTAAAAATAATGCCGGAAAGAGGTTTTTTAAGAGGTTTTTTCGGAACAAAATTTTTTTTTTTTCTCTTTCTCGGCCAATCTCATCCCGTTTTTGCTAAAAATAATGCCGGAAAGGGGTTTTTTAATTTTTTGAATTTTTTTGCTTTTTTTTTTCTTTTTCTGAACTTTCTTGCCTAGGTTGAGTATGAACAAAATTCGGGACTAAAATTTTTTTCTCACTTTCTCGGCCACTCTCAAACCGTTCGGATAGAAATAATGTCGGAATTAACTTTTTGAATTTTTTTAGTATTTTTTTTGGAATTTTCTAGAACAGGTTGCGTAGGAACAAAATTCTGGGCTAAATTTTTTTTTTTTTTTCTCTTTCTCGGCCACTCTAATCCTATTTTGGCTAAAAATAATTCTGGAAAGGGGTTTCTTAACTTTTTGAACTTTTTTGCTATTTTTTTGGAATTTTCTTGCTCGGGTTGAGAATGAATGGAATTCGGGACTAAAATTTTGTTTCCACTTTCTCGGCCAATCTCATTCCGTTTTCCCTAGAAATAATGCCGGAATGAGGTTTTTTAATTTTTTGAATTTTTTTGCTTTTTATTTTCGGAATTTTCTTGCCGGGGTCGAGTATGAACAGAATTCGAGACTAAAATTTTTTCGCTCTTTCTCCGCCTATCTGATCCCGTTTTGGCTAAAAATAATGCTTTTCGGGTTTTTTAATTTTTTGAATTTTTTTTCTATGTTTTTCGTAATTTTCTTCCCACGGTCGAGTATGAACGAAATTCGGGACTAAAATTTTTCTCTCTTTCTAGGCTTATCTCATCCTGTCTTGGCTGAAAATATTGCCGGAAAGAGGGTTTTTAATTTTTTGAATTTTTTTGCTATTTTATTTCGCAATTTTCTTCCCCGAGCTGAGTATGAGCGAAATTCGGGACTAAAACTTTTTTTTTCTCTTTTTCGGCTTATCTCATCCCATTTTTGCTAAAAATAACGCCGGAAAGAGGTTTTTTAATTTTTTGATTTTTATTTTTGTTTTTTTTGGTATTTTCTTGCCCTGATTGAGTAGGAACAGAATTCTGGGCTAAATTTTTTTTTTTTTTTCCTTTCTCTGCCTATCTAATCCTGTTTTGGCTAAAAATATTGCTGGAAAGGGGTTTTTTAATTTTTTGAATTTTTTTGCTTTTTTTTTTCGGAATTTTCTTGCTTGGGTCGAGAATGAATGGTATTCGGGACTAAAATTGTTTTCGCTCTTTCTCGGCCTATGTCATCCCGTTTTGACTAAAAATAATGCCGGAAAGAGGTTTTTTAATTTTTTGAATTTTTTTGCTATTTTTTTCGCAATTTTCTTCCCAGCGCCGAGTATGAACGGAATTCGGGACTAAAATTTTTCTCTCTTTCTAGGCCTATCTCATCCTGTCTTGGCTAAAAATATTGCCAGAAAGAGGGTTTTTAATTTTTTTGATTTTTTTTGCTATTTTATTTCGCAATTTTCTTCCCCGGGTCGAGTATGAACGAAATTCAAGACTAGAACTTTTTTTTTTCTCTTTTTCAGCCTATCTCATCCCGGTTTTGCTAAAAATAATGCCGGAAAGTGGATTTTTAATTTTTTGATTTTTATTTATATTTTTTTTGGTATTTTCTTGCCCGGATCGAGTATGAAAAGAATTCGGGTCTCAATTTTTTTTTTCTCTTTTTCGGCCTATCCCATCCCGTTTTGGTTAAAAATAATGCCAGAGAGAGGTTTTTTTTATTTTTTGAATATTTTTGCTATTTTTTTCGCAATTTTCTTCCTGTGGACGATTATGAACGGAATTCTAGACTAAAATTTTTCTCTCTTTCCCGGCCTATCTCATCCCGTTTTGGCAAAAAATAATGCCGGAAAGGGGTTTTTTAATTTTTTGAATTTTTTTGCTATTTTTTTCGGAATTTTCTTGTCCGAGTCGAGAATGAATGGAATTCGGGAATAAAATTTTTTTTCCTCTTTCTCGGTCAATCTCATCCTGTTTTCCCTAGAAATAATGCCGGAATGAGGTTTTTTAATTTTTTGAATTTTTTTGCTTTTTTTTTTTCGGAATTTTCTTGCCGGAGTCGTGTATGAACGGAGTTCGGGACTAAAAAATTTTTCACTCTTTCTCGGCCTATCTCATCCCATTTTTGCTAAAAATAATGCCGGAAAGAGGTTTTTCAGTTTGTTCAATTTTTTTGTTATTTTTTTCGCAATTTTCTTCCCAGGGCAGAGTATGTACGGAATTCGGGACTAAAATTTTTATCTCTCTTTCTAGGCCTATCTCATCCCGTCTTGGCTAAAAATATTGCCGGGAAGAGGGTTTTTAATTTTTTGAATTTTTTTGCTGTTTTATTTCGCAATTTTCTTCCCCGGGCCGAGTATGAACAAAATTCGGGACTAAAACTTTCTTTTTCTCTTTTTCAACCAATCTCATCCCGTTTTTGCTAAAAATAATGCCGGAAAGAGGTTTCTTAATTTTTTGATTTTTATTTCAATTTTTTTTGGTATTTTCTTGCCCGGGTCGAGTCTGAACATAATTTGGTTCTAAATTTTTTTTTTCTCTTTTTCGGCCTATCTCATCCCGTTTTGGCTAAAAATAATGCCAGAGAGAGGTTTTTTTTTTATTTTTTATTTTTTGAATATTTTTGCAATTTTATTTCGCAATTTTCTTCCCCGGGTCGAGTATGAACGAAATTCAAGACTAAAACTTTTTTTTTTCTTTTTCGGCCTATCTCATCCCATTTTTGCTAAAAATAATGCCGGAAAGGGGTTTTTTAATTTTTTGAATTTTTTTGTTATTTTTTTCGGAATTTTCTTGTCCGAGTCGAGAATGAATGGAATTCGGGACTAAAATTTTTTTTCCTCTTTCTCGGTCAATCTCATCCCGTTTTCCCTAGAAATATTGCCGGAATGAGGTTTTTTAGTTTTTTGAATTTTTTTGCTTTTTTTTCGGAATTCTCTTGCCGGGGTCGTGTATGAACAGAATTCGGGACTAAAATTTTTTTTCCACTTTCTCGTTCTATCTCATCCCGTTTTCCCAAGAAATAATGCAGGAATGAGGTTTTTTAATTTCTTGAATTTTTTTGCTTTTTTTTTTTTCGGAATTTTCTTACCGCGGTCGTGTACGAACGAAATTCGGGACTAAAATTTTTTTCGCTCTTTCTCGGCCAATCTCATCCCGTTTGGCTACAAATAATACCGGAAAGGGGTATCTTAATTTTTTGAATTTTTTTGCTATTTTTTTTGGAATTTTCTTGCCGGGGTCGAGTATGAACGGAATTCGGGACTAAAATTTTTTTCGCTCTTTCTCGGAATATCTCATCCCGTTTTGGCTAAAAATAATGCCGGAAAGAGGTTTTTCAGTTATTTGAATTTTTTTGCTCTTTTTTTTGGAATTTTCTAACTCGGGTTGGGTGGGAACAGAATTCGGGACTAAAATTTTTTTCCGTCTTTCTCGCCCTATCTCATCCCGTTTTGGCTAAAAATAATGCCGGAATAAGGTTTTTTAATTTTTTGAATTTTTTTGCTATTTTTTTCAGAATTTTCTTACCGGGTCAAGTATGAACGGAACTCTGGACTAAAATTTTTTTTTTCTCTTTCTCAGCCACTCTCAACCCATTTTTGGATAGAAATAATGCCGGAATTAACTTTTTTAATTTTTTGAATTTTTTTGCTTTTTTTTTTTTTGGAATTTTCTAGCTTGGGTTGGGTAGGAACAGAATTCGGGACTAAAAGTTTTTTCTCTCTTTCTAAGCCTATCTCATCCCGTTTGGCTAAAAATAATGCCGCAGAGAGGTTTTTTAATTTTTTGAATTTTTTTGCTATTTCTTTAGCAATTTTCTTCCTGAAGACGAGTATGAATGGAATTCGGGACTAAAATTTTTTTCTCTTTTTCGGCCTATCTCATTTCGTTTTAGCTAAAAATAATGTCGGAAAGAGGTTTGTTGATTTTTTTTGGAGTTTTCTTTCCCGGATCGAGTATGAAAGGAATTCGGGACTAAATTTTTTTTTTTTTTCTCGGCCTATCTCATCCCGTTTTGGCTAAATATAAAGCCGGAAAGGAGTTTTTTTAAATTTTGAATTTTTTTGCTATTTTTTTCGGAACTTTCTTTCCCGGGTCGAGTATGAACGGAATTCGGGACTAAAATTTTTTTCACTCTTTCTCGACCTATCTCATCCTGTTTTGGCTAAAAATAATGCCGGAAAGAGGTTTTTTAATTTTTTGAATTTTTTTGCTATTTTTTTCGCAATTTTCTTCTCAGGGTCGAATATGAATAGAATTCGGGACTAAAATTTTTCTCTCTCTTTCTAGGCCTATCTCATCCCGTCTTGGCTAAAAATATTGCCAGAAAGAGGGTTTTTAATTTTTTGAATTTTTTTGCTATTTTATTTCGTAATTTTCTTCCCCGGGCTTAGTATGAACGAAATTCGGGACTAAAACTTTTTTTTTCCCTTTTTCGGCCTATCTCATCCCGTTTTTGCTAAAAATAATGCCGGAAAGAGGTTTTTTAATTTTTTGATTTTTATTTCTTTTTTTTTTTGGTATTTTCTTACCCGGATCGAGTATGAACAGAATTCGGATCTAAATTTTTTTTTTTCTCTTTTTTGGCCTATCTCATCCCGTTTTGGCTAAAAATAATGCCATAGAGAGGTTTTTTTATTTTTTGAATTTTTTTGCTATTTTTTTCGCAATTTTCTTCCCGGGGACGAGTATGAATGAAATTCGGGACTAAAATTTTTCTCTCTTTCCCGGCCTATCTCATCCCGTTTTGGCTAAAAATAATGCCAGAAAGGGGTTTTTTAATTTTTTGAAATTTTTTGCTATTTTTTTCGGAATTTTCTTGCCCAAGTCGAGAATGAATGGAATTCGGGACTAAAATTTTTTTTCCTTTTTCTCGGTCTATCTCATTCTGTTTTCCCTAGAAATAATGCCGGAATTAGGTTTTTTAATTTTTTGAATTTTTTTGCTATTTTTTTTCGGAATTTTCTTGCGGGGTCGAGTATGAACGGAATTCGGGACTAAAATTTTTTTCGCTCTTTCTCGGAATATCTCATCCCGTTTTGGCTAAAAATAATGCCGGAAAGAGGTTTTTCAGTTATTTGAATTTTTTTGCTCTTTTTTTTGGAATTTTCTAACTCGGGTTGGGTGGGAACAGAATTCGGGACTAAAATTTTTTTCTGTCTTTCTCGGCCTATCTCATCCCGTTTTGGCTAAAAATAATGCCGGAATAAGGTTTTTTAATTTTTTGAATTTTTTTGCTATTTTTTTCAGAATTTTCTTGCCGGGTCAAGTATGAACGGAACTCTGGACTAAAATTTTTTTTTCTCTTTCTCAGCCACTCTCAACCCATTTTTGGATAGAAATAATGCCGGAATTAACTTTTTTAATTTTTTGAATTTTTTTGCTTTTTTTTTTTTTGGAATTTTCTAGCTTGGGTTGGGTAGGAACAGAATTCGGGACTAAAAGTTTTTTCTCTCTTTCTAAGCCTATCTCATCCCGTTTGGCTAAAAATAATGCCGCAGAGAGGTTTTTTAATTTTTTGAATTTTTTTGCTATTTCTTTAGCAATTTTCTTCCTGAAGACGAGTATGAATGGAATTCGGGACTAAAATTTTTTTCTCTTTTTCGGCCTATCACATTTCGTTTTAGCTAAAAATAATGTCGGAAAGAGGTTTGTTGATTTTTTTTGGAGTTTTCTTTCCCGGATCGAGTATGAAAGGAATTCGGGACTAAAATTTTTTTTTTTTTTTTCTCGGCCTATCTCATCCCGTTTTGGCTAAATATAAAGCCGGAAAGGAGTTTTTTTAATTTTTTGAATTTTTTTGCTATTTTTTTCGGAACTTTCTTTCCCGGGTCGAGTATGAACGGAATTCGGGACTAAATTTTTTTTCACTCTTTCTCGGCCTATCTAATCCTGTTTTGGCTAAAAATAATGCCGGAAAGAGGTTTTTTAATTTTTTGAATTTTTTTGCTATTTTTTTCGCAATTTTCTTCTCAGGGTCGAATATGAATAGAATTCCGGACTAAAATTTTTTTTCCTTTTTCTCGGTCTATCTCATTCTGTTTTCCCTATAAATAATGCCGGAATTAGGTTTTTTAATTTTTTGAATTTTTTTGCTATTTTTTTTCGGAATTTTCTTGCCGGGGTCGAGTATGAACGGAATTCGGGACTATAATTTTTTTCGCTCTTTCTCGGAATATCTCATCCCGTTTTGGCTAAAAATAATGCCGGAAAGAGGTTTTTCAGTTATTTGAATTTTTTTGCTCTTTTTTTTTGAATTTTCTAACTCGGGTTGGGTGGGAACAGAATTCGGGACTAAAATTTTTTTCTGTCTTTCTCGGCCTATCTCATCCCGTTTTGGCTAAAAATAATGCCGGAATAAGGTTTTTTAATTTTTTGAATTTTTTTGCTATTTTTTTCAGAATTTTCTTGCCGGGTCAAGTATGAACGGAACTCTGGACTAAAATTTTTTTTTCTCTTTCTCAGCCACTCTCAACCCATTTTTGGATAGAAATAATGCCGGAATTAACTTTTTTAATTTTTTGAATTTTTTTGCTTTTTTTTTTTTGGAATTTTCTAGCTTGGGTTGGGTAGGAACAGAATTCGGGACTAAAAGTTTTTTCTCTCTTTCTAAGCCTATCTCATCCCGTTTGGCTAAAAATAATGCCGCAGAGAGGTTTTTTAATTTTTTGAATTTTTTTGCTATTTCTTTAGCAATTTTCTTCCTGAAGACGAGTATGAATGGAATTCGGGACTAAAATTTTTTTCTCTTTTTCGGCCTATCTCATTTCGTTTTAGCTAAAAATAATGTCGGAAAGAGGTTTGTTGATTTTTTTTGGAGTTTTCTTTCCCGGATCGAGTATGAAAGGAATTCGGGACTAAAATTTTTTTTTTTTTTTTTCTCGGCCTATCTCATCCCGTTTTGGCTAAATATAAAGCCGGAAAGGAGTTTTTTCAAATTTTGAATTTTTTGGCTATTTTTTTCGGAACTTTCTTTCCCGGGTCGAGTATGAACGGAATTCGGGACTAAAATTTTTTTCACTCTTTCTCGACCTATCTCATCCTGTTTTGGCTAAAAATAATGCCGGAAAGAGGTTTTTTAATTTTTTGAATTTTTTTGCTATTTTTTTCGCAATTTTCTTCTCAGGGTCGAATATGAATAGAATTCGGGACTAAAATTTTTCTCTCTCTTTCTAGGCCTATCTCATCCCGTCTTGGCTAAAAATATTGCCAGAAAGAGGGTTTTTAATTTTTTGAATTTTTTTGCTATTTTATTTCGTAATTTTCTTCCCCGGGCCTAGTATGAACGAAATTCGGGACTAAAACTTTTTTT